>NW_020270843.1:988329-1059349 GCF_002803265.2 Melanaphis sacchari
CTTATTATCCTAATAATACATTTACACATTACATAATTTTACAAAGGTTACTTTTACGCTATATCCTTCTACAGTTCAGTCATGTTTATAATTACCAATTTTGCCCCGGCCTCGCATAATGTGACGCCGGCCCTGGTTATGGTGATTATCTTTAACTGTTTGTACATAAAATTACTATCATATAGGTATTTCATATTCATACTTGTTTTAAATATAAATAGGTATACCATAAAATACGACGTTTGATTCCTAGATTTTATACCATACATGGTGTGACTAACCGTCTCCGATGATGTAATTAAATTAAACGTACATTTTCTCTGCAGTGTTCAGCCGCGGCGTCTAGACGCAACATGTCGCTGGCGTCGACGCGATACACTACATTGTCCGAGACCAGTGCTGTCCCCAGACGCCGCTCAAATGTTCTAGACGCAGCGACGAACGCACATAGGAAAACGGTTACATCTCAAAAGAAACGAATAAGACGTTTGGTAATAATACAATATAAAGAAGAACTAGCCAATGACAGAGAAGCGTGAGATGGGTATAACGCCGTGTACCTACAAGTATCAGATCTGAAATAGTATATTATAAAATGTATACATTTTTAATTTAAACTCGTGAAATTCCATCAAATAAATTATGTTTTTTATTCATTTAAAACATAATTAAACAATAATTCGTTTTAGATTCTGAACGGAGTGATGAATGTATTGATTTTACAATGATGTGTGTTTTTTATTTTTGTATTTGTTTTGATACTTTTATTCGAATCTACGTACAAGTTTATAAATTATAAATGTTCTTATTAATTCTTATTACAAATACAGTGAATTCCGCTTAATGTGGGCACGTTGGGACCAGCCCTGTTTGCCCACATTAAGCGGTTGCCCATAAAAACCGAAATTAGTAAAAAAAAAAAAAAATTATAATAAAAAAATATATTTGTGTTATCATATAATTGAAAAAAATTTTAAATAATTACTAGATATATAAATAAAACTAAATACATATAATATATTAAATAAAATTAATCTTTGGATGTAGAAGGTATACAAAACGTAATTTTTCGTTGTCTAAGCTGTTTAGTATGGATCTGGTTGACAAAATAGGCACACGCTTCAAGTTTATCAGACGGACTATTTTCGTTTCCCTCTTGCATGAAGAACTTCTGCAAGAAATCAATGCACTTTTTCGCCTCTCTTTGGCAAAATTTGTTTATTTGAATGGTAATGATTTTTATTACTTTCGATAAACACAATCTCATAGATACGACGGAACCCGATTAAATTAATCGTTTTTAAATACTTATGTGTATATTCTAACGCTATGATAAAAAAAATTGCCCACATAAACCGAATCGAGTGTCCATATTACGCGGTTTTATTTGACATTGTTAATATACATTTGTATTGGGACCAGACATGTTTGCCCACAATAAGCGGATGCCCATATTAACCGGTGGCCACATTAAGCGGAATCCACTGTACTTAGGATTTAGGAACAGTATGTATATTTTTAGATTTGCACTTCTCGTTCAAACCATCACTGCCATGAGTGCCATGTAGTTACGTTGTCTACGTTTTAAAAAGACAAGGCCGTACTCTTTACGGTTTTAGAGATTAATATTAGTTGGCTTAAAGGTTTCAAACATTAAAATACTTACCGAAAAAGTTTATCACAAATAACTTTTTTTAAATATAAATGTTTTTTTTTAATCATAAAATTATTTTGTTAGTTATTTATATATATAAAGTAAACTGATTTATCAAAAAAAAATTTTGGAAGCGCATACTTTCAGATCATAATTTAGTTTCACTGATTCACCTTCGAAATATTTTATAATTTAATAATAACGTTAAACATTATTATATTTAAAAATCACTCTAAATTTTTATGTGGAGGCAGAAGTCACTAAAAAGTTGGAATAATGAAATAACAGACGTAATACTGTATAATAATTATGAAATGAATACATTAGTATTTTTATTTTTTTAAATCGTAAATCGTAATTTTTAATTTATTATTTAGGTGATACGATATAAAATATATAAAACTGTATTAAATTTATTTAGGAACCTTTTTTTGACCACCAACACCGTAGGAACCGCTTGCGCATTACTATTTATTATCAGTAGGTATCATTATTACTTATTCAACAACTAAAATTTTAGGTTTTATTTGAATTTTTGTTTATAAGTCTACATATTTATATATTTAGACTTTTATTTTTGTAATATTTATTAAAATATTGTATAAACTATTATTATTTTTCAATATTTAGTATGTTTTAACTGTTTTTTATGCCTATTCAATATAATAATATTTTTTTATTATATTTTCTAAATTAAATTAAATTCAAATATTTTCTTAAAGTTTTAGCTAAAATAAATAAAAATTATCTTATAAGTATCCTTGGTTAATATATTTATTAACATCACACGTGGAAGACTTATATCATTATTTACTTTTTTTACAGTTTCAAATTAATTATTTAAATTGTTAAAAAAATACAAATGAAAACATTTCTTTTTATCACGTTTTATTGAAATTATAACTCGTAGATATAATTAATTTCATAATTCACACAAATCATATTAAAATAATGTATAAGTTATAACATTTATTAATTTCCACTAAAATGTAGTGCAATAATTTATAACAAACTGTCCATGTTTATGACTTAATAATTACCCTAATAGTTATATGTTAATGTATTTATTAAAATTTAAAACAACAAAACAAAAATAAATATTTTTTGAAACAAAAACATCAATAAAATTGTAGGTACATTTAAATAAATTAAGACTAGAAAACAAAGTGATTTACAAAACTAGTATAGGGGTACATACGCAAACTTCTTCTTAAAAACTATTATTACTATAGCTGTTTACATGTAGTAATCAATTGACTAGAAACTGTTTGAATTTTTGACTAGGTAATATACTCATATTGTAATAATAATAATACTTCGTTTTATAATGTAAATGCATTGTTGAAAACTAAAGAATTTGGTAAGTTAAATTTTGGAAGCAATGAATAAATAAAGTGATACGGGAAGCTTAATTTTCATAAACCACTGGAAGAATCATAATTTCATTATATAATATGTTATAAAATTTCGAGCAAATGAAGCATCTGAATACCTCAAAAAACAAATAATTATTTATAATAACATTATTATTTTAAACATCATAATTACTAAAACATTTTAGAAGTACTACCTAGTTCTACATGTGTCATAGAGCTAATAATTATAACCCTTTTTTAGTAGAAACACTGGCAACACATACATACAGTTAAATGACGCTCTTAGGATTCAGCAAGTAACGAAAAAAATAATTATTAACAAAATATAGTTTCAAAGACATTTGACTTAATACAAATAAATAAATATATTTAAGCTTTAAGGAAGTCTAATTCAGGTGCAATATAAAAGAAGTCTTTTCCTTTACAAGTAATATCAATTCATCACGCACTTTGACGTATATTATGATACAAACAGTGATTAAAAAACATTAAAGCAGCCATAATTGACTTAATAATAATAAGCCTTCTTTATTTGAAGGCATAATAAACTTTATTTAAATTCCATTTACTAATAGTCTGAAATTATAACTATGATTTGTTTTTTATTCAAGACTTAAAAAACAATTATACACACACTGCTTTTATATTGGTCAATTTTTTTTTTTTTTTTTGTTATACTCAGATATAATAAATTGTAAGTTATATATCTTTAACATAAAGAATAACTAAATGCTCATTTGATTGCAATAAAAAAAATTTCCAAAGGACAACGGTAGATATGTGACCTAAATTTGTTTACTATAAAATTTATAAATTATGTCGTAAACAAATTTAAAAACATTAGCTATATTGTGCGTGTTTGTGTTGGAAACTATATTATACTTGTATAATATATGATTATATGTGTATATAAAATAATTATATATTTGAACTTAACAATAGATAAAGACAAATTTCAATTACGTAGGAAGTTAAAAATGCAATCGAAATTTATTCAAACTGAAAGTCAACAAGAATATAAAACAATATAGTTTCCAGACTAAACACATACGTATTACATGAGCATTTGCCTAAGAGCTGTCAAAGGTATATATTTATTTATATGTACTTTACATATATATATATAAAGTAGATTAATTAGGTGTATGGAAGTAAGATGTTTGAGTCACAAGTCTTCGATTCAATATATAGAACACATCAGTCTGTTTTGAGTGTTGGAAAATTTTTAGCAACTATCAACTGTTCGTGTGGGAAGTCCAGTGTAATGGTAAAGTGGAAAGCCATATTTGATACTGCCAGGACATACTCGCTAAGTGCGAACCAAGTGAATGCTGAAACAAAAACGAAAGATTAAAATTATCAAACAAACATTAATGCATATTTTAATATTATGTTGAATATTACCTAAGTCATGGCAGTAGAAACGATGTTTAATAAAGTAAATTATCAATGTGAACGTCGATGTAATACAAATAGCGAATAGTATTTTCTTAATGGTATACGACAAACGTTGATGTTCCGTCATACTTTTGTGCACCATATTGAATGTCTTAATCATAACAATCATGTACAACAATGAGCTGAGCATGAACAAAATGAAGATTTTCTCGTGCACGGCTAAAATAAATAAAACGTCGGGGTGATAGTTGTTAAAATATAGTAGATTAAAATATGTATAATAATACGATAAACTATGAAACGCACGATAGTTTTCTCTATTGGATATGTAAGTTACGCCACATATTGCAGCTATTTCGATGAGATTGAGCCAGTAGCAGAGGTTGATAAGTATGTAACTGGTGGACTTGTCGGCAGCTTTGGATATCTGGCTGATGAAATAGTTGTAGTACACCTGGGCGATGACCATGCGAGGTCCAACATGAAAAGCGACGGCTATCCGCCACATATACGTCTGAGGCGTCACACCGGTGATGGCGCTAATTGAAGGTATTACATTGTAGACCTGACAGGGTTAAAATATATATATATATATAATCGACCACATCACTTGAGTAAGACCCAAAAGCACAGTATGCAACTAAGGGACATCTGTGACACTTGTGTAGAAAAGAGCAAGTTTTTTTATTTAAAAAGATATGTACATTCAAATACATTAAATACTTATTTAAAAAAAAATATTTTTTTTTTTACAATAGCATGTAATATTATAAAAATTCAAAACATATTTGAAACTATTAATAAATTATTATCAGTGATGATTCATCACAAAACAAAATCGATATATAAAGCTGCATATTTACATCGTGAAAGACCTGAAGGTATGTACAGTGTTGGGAAAAATAATTCTGTCTTTAATAGATGATTTAAATTGAAAAACTATTATATTTATAATTAAAAACTGATGAATTTCTATAAATTAATTAGTTAGTCGAATTTATCACCCACCCCTACCGACATTATGATTAATTTTGTTTTTATCAGTTATAAAATATATTTTATATAATTAATAAATAGCTATCAAGATTTAATGAAATCCGTGAATATATTAAATTTTTAAATATTATAATACATATAAACTTTAATCAAAGCTGTTTTACCCAAAAGTATACTCAGAAATCTTTAATTGTTATTTGATACTGTTCTAAATGATACAATAAGTTGAAATTTTAAATTGCCATTACAAGAAAGTAAAATAAAAGCCTCCACGACCCGGAAATCTTTTTTTACATTTGTTTTAACACAAAATGTAAAATTTATCAGAAATGTTTATATCATAAAAATTATTGAAGATAAATAGGTACATAACAAATAAATATTTGATAACAATATGATCAGTTGTTAATTACTAGGATAAAATTTATCTATTTATCGTATGGTTAATAAAGATAAAATGAAAGGTACGAATATTGTAGTACAATTAATACCTATATAAATTACTAACCAACTTGTTTGAAATGTTTGAATTATACTCAATAATTATAATATGTGAACATATTCAATTATTATTAATTATTTTATACTAATAACGTATACCTATACGGCTATAACTATTAGATGTTTTTGACCTGTATGTGTCAGGTAACAATATGGTTCATCATAACGTCAAAGTTAAAATAATATTTTTTTACTGCTGTGGTTGTGGCGACTATAGTTGTTTAAATAATACCATATAATTTGCTTATAATACGAGTTTAACATAATATTAAACAATTATTTATTTATTATTTGAATGGTAGGTACAGAAAATTATAAAATTACGACCATTAAGGGAATTGAAAGCAGTGATTTTCTGTCTTTGTCTAATGCATGCGCAACATAAGATTACAGGCGTGTTTTGTTTAACACGTACCTATAGATATAATTATTAAGCGATAAGAATTTTGAAAACAGATTTAAGTTATTTGTCAAGTCTACCTGTGATCAACTTTCCCGCATTTTTAATTTTTTGACTTTAACTTCTCCAAAAATTGAAATATGTCAAATTTTTATTACTCTTTTTTTAGTATAACTTTTTTAGGATTATAGGGCATAAAATCAGAAATGTGGAAATGTCGATCTCAGGTAGACTTGACGACAAATGCAAATCTGTTTTCAAAAGCCTTATCGCTTCATTAAATCAACCTGTACGTTTTAAGCAAAACGCGTATATAATCCTGTATTGCGCATGTACGAAACAAAGACAGAAAATCACCGCTTCCAATCCTCTCAAATAGTAGCAATTACAATTGAAACGAGAAGAGTCGAAAGAACCCACCAACTAAAATCAGTAGCTGGCGTGTCTCGGGACAATTAGTCTTTAATCCGGGGTCGATCACTACCCCGTCACTACCTCGTTACAGTCGATCGACTGTAACGTCTACAATAATATACACTCACTCGACAGTGCGTCTCGTGCACGTCATCGTACTGGAAGACGTACGCGGTGGCCAGGCACGTCAACAGAGTGATGAGCGGCAAAGACACGCCGACGAACGCCAGTTTACGTATGCTCAGGTTGAAGAACAGCAGCATGTGCTCAAGCTGGTCGTCCGCCTGTTCGTTGGCGGACTTGGCGACGGTCTTGGCAGTCATGTCGCGCGCGCGCGTGTGTACACCACCTACACGCAGGACTGTGGGGCCAAGGAGGTATAGAGCACAACACCTGTCGACAGAAACGCACACGAAACACTCGGTAACGATAACAATAATTACGACGGGATTGGACGATAAAAAAAAAAAAAAAAAAAAAGACTCGTTACTTTTGCAACGTCCACCGGGTTGTTTTGAAAACGGCGAGCGGGCCGGCCGGTGTCACCTGCCGACAAGTCGCGACGTGGTCATCGCGCGGCCGCCACAGCCATGTCTGTAACCGGGACTGGCACGATCGTCGCTACACTATAAAACGTCAACGTTGTGACGTGCCCGTCTAACGGCCACTGCAGAGCTGCTCACCGCGTAACGACGATGACTGTGGTGCCGAGCGGCGATCGGGTCAAAAACGGAAGACTTTTGCGCGTTTTATCGCGTACCATCGATTTATGTGTAATATTATTTTATCAAGGCGGTCGGCGACGTGTGCGCGCGCGTGCGGCGACGTGAGACAGAAAGTGAGAGAGACGGTGTCGGCGCGAATCATTGGCGAGCACGCCAAGCGTGCGAGGGGGGAGGAGGAGGAGAGACGGAAACGGTGCAAAAAGTTAGAGCGCGCGCGCACGCCGTCGACGAGCGAGCGTTTCGCCGTCGTACACGTTTTTAGACACAGGTCGGTGGCCGCCGTATTATTTTATTTTTATCCTCCGCCGCGCGCATTAATAATTGTCGCGTTTCACGCCGTACGCGGGGCGTGTGTTTACGGTACACGTATACGTGGGGTACCAGAGACCGGGGTACCAGGGACCGGGGTAGGTATAGGTACTGTTGACTGTTCTATAACGATCGGGTGCGCTTGGTTTTGTTTTGGATTTTGTAAGCGAAACCGCAGCAAGGCGATAGCTGCGCGCGCGGTGTATTGTATTATAAACGTTGTCAATGTTGTCGTGTTGTTATTATTTATACAAAAACATAAATTGTCGACGTCGTCGCACGTCAAACTCGAGCGCGGCGCACACCGTAGTAGCTTATGGTTTTGTTTTGTTGTTGTTTCGTTTGTTATTGCAACAAGCGCGATCCAAAAACTTTTTTTTACGATGCGACTGCTTGTCCCGGAATTCTACGAGATTTTTTCGGGTTCACGGCGATACGGACAACGTTTAAATTCTATATATAGAACAGGATGAGGTCGGTCGACTTTTTCCGCGTTCGGTTGAAACCGTTAATTTTTTTTTTCAAATCTAGCCAGGTCTGTACGTTATAACGTCCGAAAACTAGTAGCCAAAATCGTTTCACATTGATATCGAAAACCGACAAAGGAAAAAAATGTTATAAGTTATTTATAGGGCCCGGACCCCATTCCACACATTTTGCAAACGTGGATATACTTGGAACTCGCTTTGCTCTGATTGGTCCAACTTGAATTGTCTCTTTTTTAATTTACATTCGCAAGCTACAGATAAATCAATGATTGCAAAAACGACACGAGTTACATTTTTGGTGAAATGTCATGAGTCAGAAAACTTTGAAAGTCAATAATAAAAAACTATCATATTATTTATACACACAAATTATGTGTAATCAGTGCATAATATATTTCTACAAGTACCTATTCATTTATAAATAAGAATTGTTTTCAAAATTATTTAAATTATACACTTTTTATCAATTATCCATAAGTTTAAAAAAATTGACTCATGTCGTTTTTGCAATCATCGATTCAGATAGTATCTAAATCGCTAATTATCATCGCATTGACATTATTGCTTTTATAGTTCTTCTTTCAAACGACGTTAATAAATTGTTAATACGGTTAGTTAACTTAAAAACGTAAACCAACGGACGAATAATAGTAAAATCATAATAACAATGATGATTATAAACTACTCGTCTATAGACTATAAGTCATAAGGTTAACAGTATTGAAATTTGATACTGTTATGATCGCGAAATTTAAATCGCTACCGGTATGTCACGTCGTAAATGGTTTAAAATAAATGTAGTGGCGCTATTTGAGTTTTTTAATAGAAGTGTCCAAATTTAAGCAGGCGCGTTTTTTTACATCATCTGGCCATTTTTTCTTCATAATAGTAAATTCATATATTTTTTGTTTAAGACGCATGTATATTGTATGGAGCGGAACTGTTGAAGAATTGTATATTATACAATATTTTAATGAACTCATATTATTAAATAACGACTATTTTTGTCTTTCGATATAGATATAAAAATATTTATTAGGTACTTACATTTACCCAGTGCAGGTAAAATTAATACATTCATTTTTAATATCTATAAACTGCTTCGTCTAAGTCAATTTTGTTAGCGCCTTCTTTTTTCTACTGCTATATAATCATTAAATCACTAAATCAGTAGCTAATCTTTACTCTTTCGAGTAAAGAAAAAAGCCTTTCACTATGGGTAGGTAATATTAATAATGGAATAATATTAACTATTTGAAGCATTTTGATTGTTTCTGAAAATTCTGTTGGACTTTTTAATATATTCATTTTGAATTATTTATAGAGATTTATAAAATTATATTAGTATAAGCATTCTGCATTGAAATAGTTATGATTAGGGCTAGGATTTTAATGACCTAAAAAACCTAAAAAATGACATAAAAAAACTTGAAAAAAATAAAAAATAAAATGACTCAATAAGAAAAAATGACCTTATATAATGCTCGAAAAAAAATAATATATTAATAAATTACTAAATAATTTATATATATACAAATAAATTCATCTTCTAGTAAATAGCCACCATCATTTGTTCTGAAATTAATATATTTTGAAATAAAATAATATTGTAAAACTAAAATTTTAATTTTAACTTAAATTTAATAATTTATTGATAAATTATAACACGTAATCGAACATTATTATCGATTATTGCTCGGTTAGTCCAACGAGTAGGTATATTTTATATTGTACAAACGATTAGTATTTTAAAATATTTTTAGAGAATGTGTTAATGATTTTATTTTAATGTTGTATCATTGTATGTTTGTACCTACACTAATTTATAACAACTATTTAAAAAATCTATTTAAAAATTTATAAAAATATTATCCAGATTTCAATAAAGAATAAAAAATGCCCATAAAATTGAAAAAAATGACCTAAAATGTTAAAAATTTACTTCAAATTAAAAAAGTACAAAAAAAATGCAAAATAAAAAAATTATATATTTGAGCTTATAGGTAGGATCAAATTACTTTTTTTGCTTGAAAAGCTATATTCTGTAAATCTTAAAAAAAAAAAAAATGCGAAATCCTATACTATCCTAGCCTTATATATGATTATTATAGACAAATATCTAGAAAATGTTGAACAAATCTTGGTTTTTTTTTTATAAAAAAACGCATGTCTATCAGTGTCAAAAATCCGGTAAACAAATATAAAACATTATATTCAATCTATTTTAATTTTTAAGAATGTATTTACAAGTAATCAGTCGACGGATGTAGTCGTGTAGATAGTTAATACCTATTATTATTGTTGATAGTCATTTGATAACAAAAGAATATTAAAACGAGCATACGCCGATAGGTACGCATATACTATATTTTATTACACTTACCTACCAACAAAAAAAAGCATTATCTGGAAAACTGAAAATAACTTTGGTTATGCATACCGATAAAACACAATAATATATTATACATTTATATTTTGTATGCATTATAACAACTAACAAGTAATATATTTATTATATTTTAATTTTTACATAGGCCATCACTCACCCATCGGTGTAATTGTAAATTTTAAGCCAGGCAAATAAGAAACAAAAAAATATAGGGGTGCCAGGGTATATCCTGACCCCCCCCCCTCCACACCACAAAGGTTCCCCTGTATAAATGTAATACTAGTACGTACCGAAATGCTGATAAGCTGTGATATACCAATACTATAGTACATGATCATACCTAAATTGGTATTATTAATAGGTACCTATAATATCATATTACCTATATAAAATAAATGAAATCTGAAAATTTCCTATTTAAATGTATTTTTAAATAGCGTGTGTGAAGCAAGTGCTCACTTATAAACAAATTTAACATTTTTTAATTGATCTGAACCATTAGCCATGTAAAAATAATGTTGATATTTAAGTATTTAAAACATACTTTATTTGGTACTTCAGTACCAAGTATTACTACTTGAATGATATACCACAGTAATCATTCAAGTAGTATTTTAGTAATCACCAGCTGTTAACAAAACACTACTAACCTTACTTGCCTAAACCAAGTCTGATTTAGTAGTTTTTGGTTTTCTAAAATGTGCTCCACTGTTCTTAGTTTTTACCTTACAAAGTATACCTAGTGTAAATACCACATCAATGATTTAAGTATCTATAATTTGCTATCATGAGCTATTTAATATATTCTAGTAGGAGAAATTTTCTTTTTAAATCAAATCATTAAGTATCATACTTCCTGAATTATATTGTCTATTGAACACTTCATCATAGGAATATACTAAGTATTTTTGAAAGCTTATTTATTTTAATTAAATAAATAACAATATTGTTTCCTTTCTTCGTTATTTTGTCAAAACTCCACACAGCATGTGTCAATCAAGAAGTATTTAACTGTAAAAACTATATCATTTAAATTAAATCTACAACACATTTATTGTAAAAATAATATATTAAATATTTTATATAACAAAAAGTTATACAATTATACATTTAAATACTTTGGCGTCAGACATGAACATTACAAATATAATTAATTAAGTTTTTTTATCTAAAAGCTAAATATTTAATTATTAGGCATATATTATAATTTATAATTTTCAACATAATATAGTTGAAATTTGAATCTTATGGTCAAAAAATATTACTATAAAAATGTAACCTACTTAATATAAAATATGTTCCTATTTAGTATTATTTTTTATATTTCTGATATTTTTGAAAAACCATTAATAAAAATATGTAAATGTAGATTTGATAAATGTGTGTAATATGTACCCATAATTATGCAGATGGGAAATGTAACTTACCAGCATATTATTACTACAACACGTCACTGTGGTGAACAGGTACATTAAATAATTATTACACAATTTGAATAAAAAAATAATGTGTATTTAAACATATTATAATACTCAATTATGTTTTTCTACATTATGGAAATTATAATATAAACTTATTTTTATTATTGTTGTAATCGAAAACATAAATATATATTAATCCTATATTAATATTATATAAAACATCATTTTAACTATTCCAAAAATTGTATTTAAACTTAAATTGTAATTATTATTATAACTAATAGTATACATATCAACATACATTTATATATTTGATATTAGTAGTAGATATTTAAAAACGGTCTTAATTGATAGGCAATAAAATAAAATATGGGTTACAAGCTAAAAAAAAAAATATTTGTATTAAATTATAACTAGTTGACAGTCGAAAATATTTTAAATAAATAATCAATTAAATTGAAAAAAATCAATTTTAAAAATTGTAATGTTTATAAAGTTTTGTTTTTTATTTACAACGCTCATCCAATATTACATCATCAAACAAATACAGATCTATGGTAAATGTCAACAATTGAGCATTAATAAGTCATTACAATTGTTTATAAATATAATAAACTTAAAATTATTTTGTTGATGTTTACATAAATGTATGTGTAGAGCACATATAATTTTGATCTTTTAACATTGCGCACTGCAAGGAGTGATACAAATCTCACTAAATATATTATTTTTTTTTTGTTTTGTTGTTATTTTTACATGGTAGGTCTTGTTGATGTAATAGGTACAATTGTAACCATGTGCTTAGTTATTTATCATCATCATAATAATAATGATAATAATAATAATAATAATAATAATAATAATATATATATATATATAAAAAAAAAAAAAAAAAAAAACAAAAACAAAATTGTTATAGTTTAGAAAAAATACTATCCACCAGTAATAAATCCTCCTGCAGAAGTACGACAATTGTTAATTCTATCACCCAATAGTGCACCACTCTCCATTTCACTCTCTTGAGCATTGGAAGTCTGTAAATTGTTGGTGGCGTCAATAGTAACAGAAGTAGTATTACGTTGTCGACACAAATATGGCGTGTCAACTGGAGATGGAGTTTCGCGACCCTAAAACAATTACAATACATAACATTATTAGTTTCACGATTGTATTACTTAAAATGCTTTTACCTGTTTTGACGGACCGCAACATGTTTGCAATTGACACGGAATGTCGGTTTTTGGACAATCCAATACACAATCTTCAGTAGGAGTTTGGTTTTCGTTTCTATTTTCGGTTACCTATAATAAGATATTGCATAAAACCAAAATATATTAATACTAATAAGACAATTATTGATAATATTATACAACATACCTCAACTTCTACAAATTCAGGTTGAATAGTAGTTGAATGAATACCTTCATTATGGAAAAATTCTTTAACTTTTTCTGCTAATTTCATATATTCTGGTAAATTCCTACACCTGGTAATAATTACATAAAAATAAAATTATATTAGATAATTCACTAATTGAAATTAAGCTCAACAATATAAATACCTGATATGTGCAGATGCTATGATTCGATCTCCAGCCAATTGCCACACGTGGAACTCATGTACAGCTAAAACTCCATCAACTCTGTCTAAAAGTCTTTTTTGTATGGCATCTACTTGAATATGAGTAGGAACAGTTTGAAGTAGTATAAGTGCAGACTCTTGCAACAATGGCCACACTGAGTGTAAAATGATTATCACCATTAACAAACTTAAAGCAGGATCAATGTAATCACGGTATTTCCAATCAGTTAACCACACAATCTAAAAATAAGCAAAATTTAAAAATAATCTACATAAATTAATTAAAATTAGGAAGTCAATACTATTGTTTATTTAATGGATAATTAATATAGACAAAAAAATATCTAGCTTTTCATCAATTGCAACAAAATCTATGGTCCACATAAAAAATAATCAAATTAATAACTAAGAAAAACTGTAAATCTATTATCCTTATATTTGTTTCAAAAATTAAAATGTAAAAGAAAATTAAGTTATGTATTGCAGTATTTATCCAGCATTTCTGGTAATCAATATTAGTATCATTATTTAACTACTAAGAGTAATGACAACTAAAGTTAAATTTTTTTACATGATATGCAATAATTTCAAGGATACCTAATTAATTCTATTGTCACATTAAGTTAATCTTTTTTTTATATAAACCCCATGAATTTAATAAATATTTTTTTTTATTAACATAAAAAAAATAAATAATTGATAACATCAAATATTATTTATAAATTATAATGTTATATGAAATCTCAATAGACACCTACTAAACTGTATTATGGAAAAAGTATTGCACTATTTCTGGACTCTACAATAGTGATCAAAATGACTTGCATAAATACAAAATATTATGTGAAATAAGAAAATTATTAAATTTATAATGTATTCTGTAAAGAGTATGTACTATCATTAACTAATAAATAATTATTTGAAATAATAGCATAATTGCATATTCTGATATTCATAGAATTTAATATAAATGGTAAATGGATATTAAACAGAACAGTAATTATAGGAGTAAGAGGGTAACCATAGTTAAAACTAATTTACCCAATATTCCATACATATTTCAAAGATTGTATACTCATTATTAATTAATAGTTAATAATTATTGTTTTATTTTTCTCATAAAAAATATATTTATTTTTATATAAGCAATAAGCTTAACTATTAAATATTAGTGCTGAAGTATGGGTAGGTAAATAATCATGGAATAGGTGTTTAGCTAGTTATTTAAGTATGATTACAGAATAGCTTAGTTGAAGATCATATAATTTTACTTTAATATTGATATCATATACAAACACTATAGGTCTATACCAGTGGTACACAATACTTTTTTTTGGTAATAGTAGCATTAATATTTTATATTGTTCACAGAACATTATGTGCTACAGAAAATCGATTGAGAATCATTAAACTTAACAGTCAACTAATACTATAAAATAAAATATTTTATTTTTAATATTAACTGATTAATATTCAATATAATATATTGTGTAATTAATAATATTCTATTAATAGATTTGATATAAATAATTAAAAAAATAAAACTAAAAAACATAGTAAATTAATAAGTAAAGTATTTAAATTACTACAACAATTTATTTAAATATTAAACATTTTACAACCTATATTATATTACCATTTACCATACTATTCATTGAGCTTAAAATAAGTTAAATTTTAAATTTTATTTTTAAAAAAGATAAGAAAGTAACAAAAATTACTTATGTATTTCTAACTAGAAATTAATTATTATTTTTCAAGATTTTCGTGAATTTTATTAAAATTTAAATATTTATAAAAACTATTGTGAAGATACAATTTTGATTTTTTTTAAATTGGGAAATGAACCACTTCCTAAGAACCTTGAATTAATTTTTTGTACACTTCACCTATTCATATATTTTTTATTGATATTTATAGCAAAAAAATTGAAATTGTCTATAAATATTTCAAAAAGTTAAAATATTTTGAAATTTATAACTTACAAATAAAATTATAATATAAATACTTGTTGAAAATTTTAAGTTTTTGTGGTGATTTGTTTTTAAAAAATCTAGTAAAAATCTGGTTTTTAGAAAATATTACTATTTTTTCCTTAATTTTTATTTGCTTTCGAATTATAAAAAAAGTACTGGACATTTTTAATTTTAAATCCAAAACTACCTCAAAGTTCAATATCAAAGCTAAATACCTAGTACTCATAAACCAAAAAAAAAAAAAAAAACAAACTACACATCATTACAAAATCAATACATTCATTCTTCGCTTGGGGTCAAAAAAGTAACTGATATTTAACTAAGCTACTTTTTTTTTTTTTTTGATTAATTTATAACTTTTATAAGTTGAAAAAAAAACTAAATTTTAACTTTGAACTTAAATGCATATGTTATCTTGGTAAATTAAATTAGTTAAAAGTTTAACTTGCCCAGCCTTGTAGATAAATTATTGGTGCTAAATTGGTCAAATACATATTCAATGCGATATTTAATAATAAAAGTATTAGCTAAATATGTTTCTACCAACAATTATGGATAAATACTTTATAGTCAATTAGTCATTTTTATAAACAAGTTGCTTTTAAATATTTTAAAGAAAAATGTATAAAATTAAATTATTTTATGAACAATTTTCTCATAGAAAGTGTAAAATTGTTAGCAAACTTGCATAAAAAACAATATTTATCAGAAAAATAAGCTTATTGTCTTATTTTTACATTATATAAAAACAAAATACATGAGAAATTTAATAAAAATCTAAATATCTATACATACCAAAGCTGATACAATCACAATGACTGAACCTAAAGCATCAGCTAAAAGATGTAAAAATACACCTCGCATATTCATATGACCAGCAGAAGATTCATGAGTGTGATTAAGCGGTACATTGAATCGATGGTCATTATCATTGTCATCAGTGGCATTGGCACTTGCTCCAGCACTTACTAATTGAGTTAATCGTGTGTGGCTACGTGATATACCACCATGTGAATGACCATGTCCTCCTCCACCATGAGCTAAAATATATTAAAAGGTTGTCACAAATATAAATTAGAAAACCTTTTGTGAAAAGATGAATAATATATTACCATGGAACAAAAATAAACCCAAAATATTGACAAACAATCCCAAAACTCCAACCACAACAATGAATTTGGGATTATGGATGGTCTCTACTTCAATAAACCTTAAAAAAAAAAAAAAAATTATAGATAACATTTTTATTTAAACACATTATTTAGATAGATAAAATACATACCTCTTACAAGCTTCAACAGTAATTGAAAAACACAAAGCTACTAAAAATACAGCATTTACTAATGCTCCAAGTACTTCAGCTCTGGCCCATCCAAATGTGTTTTTTGACCATTTTTTTGGTGACATCTAAGTAAAAATTATTTGTTAACTGTAATCGAAATATTAATATCTCTAAAAATGTAGGAATTTAGAATAATTTTTTTAAATTTCTAGATACTTGTCAAATAGTACGTTTAGCTATTAAATAAAGCGCAATCTAATATAATATTTAATCACGATGTTTGCATAACAAAATTATACGTATTCAAGTATCAAGAACTAATAACTATAACTATTCAAGAACGCGTTTGATTATTGACTGGATCAAGTGTATTTAATTACATTTATATTAATTCTTAACGACTCTTAATGACTGCGTTATAAAACTCAAACAAACTACAATAACGTATATTTCAATTCTATTCATTATAGTTAAATAGGTATGTGTGTTCATTAATATTATAACAGCAAGAATGTATTTAAAAGTTTAAACGATAGAAGTGTATACATATATGATATTATACGCTAGTTTTTAAGACCAGATCTTAAATGCATAACTTTAATCTTTGAAAATAATTTTACAGATATTGTAATCGACATCACATTATTA
Source organism: Melanaphis sacchari (assembly GCF_002803265.2). Lineage (NCBI taxonomy): Eukaryota > Metazoa > Arthropoda > Insecta > Hemiptera > Aphididae > Melanaphis > Melanaphis sacchari. The sequence goes on from NW_020270843.1 coordinate 1,005,888, forward strand.
CTATTATATTGGTTCTTACTTTAACAGATAAATATGCGACCACCAACGCGGCGACATCGCTAAGCATATGAAAGCTATCCGCAACAAGGGCCATCGAGTTGGTAATATAACCGACGATGATCTCTACCAAAAAGAAAAACGTTGTCAGCCAAAACATGGTGATGAGGCGGCATTTTTTTCCACTGTATCGACCCATTTTTAATTAATCTGTAAAAATAAATAATAATATCAATAACAGTAGATGACTACAGTGTAACATATTATAACATTTACATCTCACACACACACACACACACACACACACTACATAAATATATCATTATTTCTATTGTAAACATAAAACAGCGAAATCTTACAACAGACCGTGAAATACACAACCATAAATATTATATAATATATGCAGGTTATTACAACTATACTTAAGGTTATACACATGAATCAAATTAATAAAAAAAATATAATAATTTTGTTAGCTTGATAGTTTATGAAAGAAATATACTGAAATATACTTCCAACAATCAATTAATCATCTCAAAATGTACCAATGTTTTAAAATATTTTCAATTTTGATTAGAAAAATAAATAGCATAGGTACCAAGACTTTACGGGTACTCTCAACACTGATTGCTAACATTCATCTGAACTTCAAATATTTATAAGTACTTAATTAACCATTTATTTCATGTTTGACAATTGATTGCGTTTCAAAAAGTAAAAAAACTTAAGATAATAATAAAACATTTTATAAATATAATTTTTCTTTTCAATAACGTTATTTATTTTTGACTTATGTTCGAAAATACTTTTAAAAACGTTAATGCTTTTTCATAATATATTCGGTGTTTACAGTAATCATCCTGTAAATTATACAGTTTATAATATGAAACTCTACATTAAACTGCGCACGCGCGTTGTAGCCGTTTAATTACAACTAGAGAAATGACGATGACGCTCGTATCATAGTTATAACGCCAATTTTTAAAACTACTTTAAACAAAACAAGATAATATGAGTAATATGACAGTCGAACAAAGATATTATTTTTATATTAAGTACACGTTTTATTTCAAACACTCAAAATTGTAATTATTTGTCATTAGACGACAAGTGTTCTTCCCGACTTGTTTCTTTTTTTAATTTTAAGATTACAAATATTTGTATTGTATTGTATTAATTACTTAAAAAAAAAATTTTTTTTATTGAAATCTACATCATACCAATTTGAAACGAATATTAAATCATAAATATTAAACCTTTTTACCTAAGTAACTAGTATTGAAAATTTATAAGTCATCATTGTTTTATGTAATATTCTAAAAATATAAAATTAATAATGAAATTAACTTCAGACGGATGTATACCTATGTTATATATTCCAAAACAATTTTATTATAAAAACGATTTTTAGTTATTTAATTTAAAATATACTTTATTGCCTTACCTAAATTAATATAGTTTTTTTTTTTTTATTATTTGGCGGCGTAATTATATTCCACGAAAATATTCTCATATAATTTAAAATGAAACACCCGAACTAATAATAAATTCCATGTGGGTCGTAAGCATAACGATGTTACATAGTTTTGCTAATGTAACATCAGCAAATAATATCTATTTCTAAAAGATAAAAATTGTTTAATTTACAGTCGCCATTACCATAAACAAAACAAAATACTATATTGCCTATACTGTTTCGTAAATAATATAAATGCATTTATCAGCTAAGAAATATTTTATGAGTAGGTATCATAATAATATGTTACTTAAACATATTAAAACTAACTCTCCGGGTTTTGTACACCACAAACATACCAAAATACCTATTTTAAGATACTATATTATTTTCTAAGAATACTCATAACTAAATTATTATCAAACTCTCTCATCAAATAATAATAAAAAAAAAAAATCTATACCCATCATAATATTATATAAATGAAACGATTAGTTAGTATTACCTATTTTAATAAATTATATTTGAGTGTCAAGTAGATTAATGTATTTAAATTTAATAAGTATAATTATTAATTACTTTATAAAGTAAACAGATAGACACTATAAATCAAATATAATAGTTTAAATATTATTAACAAAAGTATTTATTAAAAATCTTTAGGTATCTTTATAAAAATATGTATCATAAAATGTAATTAATTTTTTCTAAAAATTATGAAACCTAGATTTAATTGGTTAACTAGTTTAGGAACATTATCATTAAGTAAATGAATTGTGTTAATTTAATATTATAAAATATGTAAAATATTATTCATCATTATCGACAAAATAATAAAAACAATTGATAAAATAATCTTTAAGAATTGCAAATGTGCAATTAAATCAAATATAGATACATAAAAAGTATTAGAATATCTTTATTTAAACTAACGGGCACTTTTATCTTAACAGCCACTTCAATAAGTACTTAAAATTGATACCTGAGGAAGGTTACGGAGTAATAAAATTATTGAATTAGAAGAAACATTATTTTTATCATAGGTCAGTCAATGCAAGTACCTACTTTAGAATTTAGTTTTACTTGAAATTAACTAAGTATTTTTCTTTTCCTTGAGACAAACAATTAAGTAGGTTAGGTCACTAAACTATTATTTATTTATCCAATAGTTTCCAGAAATGTTCACAACAAAAACTGGACATTTATGTAATGAACTAATATTAAAATAAATAAATAAATACACTCTTAGTATAAATTTATTAATATAAATAAATTTATAATATAAAATATACAAATATACACTTCAAACAAAATTATTTTTCTATTTTATAGAAAAGTAAATAGGACTACTTATTTCGTTAGAACTTTATGAAATAAGATAATAATTTAATGACAAATCTACATAATGTATGCCTATACTATACTACACCTAATTCTGTACACATAAAAATAATTTTAATTTCAATCAAATCTATACTTAGTTAAATACATAGTTTTCATATTAATTTATTAATAAATTATTATCAACATCATTCAATAATAGGTACAAAAACTTTAATTAAAGGATAAACAAACAAAACATATAGTTTACATCAATAAAAAATAAAAATGTAAGAAAAATTTCACATTAGCCATTTTGTTTTGAAATATGTAAATTATATTATACTAAATTTAATATAGAAATAATAGAAATATGAATTTATTAAAAATCATTTAATAATTTTATAAAATATTGAGGTGAATATGCAATTTACAGTAAAAACATTATCTAAATGTTACAATAAATTTGTATTGTACAGTACCTATAAATTATTGTCCCTTATTAATAATACTAATTAGTAACAATTAAAAAAACGCAGGTTTAATGGTTTAAAAATTAATTTTACTTTAAATTTCACACGGAATAAATAGCAATGAATTAATCAGTATGGGTTTTTAATTTAAACCAATAGGGAGATAAGGAAATGTATTTTAATTTCTAACAAATCAAATTCTTATCATTATTATTAAAGTTTGATACGTCCGTTAAGTTATTAACAATTAATAAACATAAGTAATGTAAAACAAATACCTAACTATATACATATGCATTTATGATAAAAATTTAAAAAACTTTAACACAAATTAATAAAATAATTTAAAGTTCAATTGTCTATATTGAATTATATTTGAGTATAATAGGTATAAATGTACAAAACATTTAATTACAAAAAATTATTTGGAATTATGTAATTATTGAAAATGTCAAAACTCATTAAAATCCCTGTTCAAATCCATTACAAATCAATTTATTGGGAAAAAAATAAATAAATTTTGCAATTTAATAAAAGAGCATTCGATTAAATCAACATCACATTATCAGTTACGGAAAATACGGTTTAATCTAATCCAAATATAATGTATTGGATAATTAAGGCACTTAAAAACTAGATAGTTAAAATTATTTCGGTAAATTACGTTTCAGTACCTCTGTTATCTCAACTATGTTATAATTATTATAAACATTTTAAAATTGTTTTAGGTTTATTAACTAAGTATAAATATAAGTAAGTATACAAATTATTATCATACCTTCTAATTGTATAACATAACTTGGGTATATTTCCATCATTAATTGAATAATATTTATGATACTTTCTTAGTTCAGAAGGTCTTTAAATTTTTAATGTATCATTTTATTGATATTGAGAACTTGTTATTGTTATTACTTATTATATGATTTAACTATATACATAATAATAATATTTTTATTAAATTTATTTTACAATTTCATTCCACTAGTTATTTTATTGATACTAGATTTTAAATTTTAAAGTAATAATTAGATAACCTTTTTCGTGATTAAAATACCATTTTTTGAATTGATGAAGTTTGAAATAATTTAACAGTTATATACCATATAGATTGATAAACATTGTTGTTGCCATAAATACCGGAAAAAATAGAATTGCCATAAAACCTTCTCTTACTAAGAAAAAATAATCAAATTAGAATGATTAAAATATAATAGTTTCAAATTGATAACAACCCTTTTTTGGGGGATAAATAATAACCAATAATAATTCAATAATAAGTACCTTAAAATTTAACGATTTTACAAATATAACAGGTTTATAAGTCGACACAATATTAATTACAATATTGAAAAACGCAACAGGAATGTTTTATTTCAAATAATAAAACTACACAATTTACAATAATAATTATATATATACATCTTATATAGTATAGAAAACTATTATTGACTATTGTATAATTCAATCATTATCATATATTATTCTTATTAAATCTATATATATATATTTCATTTATTATTCAAATTGTTAATTTTTGGAAAGTATAAAAATTATTTGAATTAATGGGAACGTTGAAACAGTCATTCACTTGATGTAGAAAACGTATTAAAGGTGTTTGAGATTGATATTTTATGTAAATGGTATTGGTATATTATGTTACATTTTAATATTCGATTATATATTAGAACCGGAAATAACACTCACATGACGAATCAGTTCGGAGGGTAATCTGAAATGAATTTCTAAAAATACCCAAACATAATAGTGTGTTGTTAATCCATCAGATTTTTGATCAAGTGGCAATCGCCTTTAAAATTTGATCTAATGTAGGTCCATAGTTTATAATATACATTAATATTTTAAAATGTGGGTTCATCTTAATTAAAGAATCATTGTTCTATACAGTTTTGAAAATTTAATTATAGAAATTCAGATTCGTAAATCAAGTAAAATAAGTGCACAGAAACCAAAATAAAGTTTTATTTCATTTTAATGAAACAAATTATCAATAACTATAATTCTAAACTGCTAAACCTTTAAATTTTTAAAAAGTTAAGACACTGATATGTAAATAGTAATTGGACAAACAAATTCTGCGAAAATACCTTGTGGTTTGTATGAAAATGTCTAAAAGAATCGTCAAATAAAAAATTTATTTTTGAACGTTAAGTATGATATATTATGGTTAGTTCTGTGGTCATCTCATCGACCACAAATGTAGAAATAACATAATTTTTATTTTTTATTCATTAACATAATTATATAGGAAAACATTTATAAAATTATAATATTATTTTAAGTTTTAAAACATCAATTCCTCTAAATGTTGTAAACATTCGGTAATTTTCGTGGCAAAAAGTTTCCGGTAAAATTCTTGGAAGCCTTTTAAAGATTACTATTAAGTATGATGAACAAAAACTACCTTAATATTAATATATTAATATACGAATACAATCAATAATACACACAATAATTTCTAATATATGACGCAGAATTCCTACCCATTTTTACATACTATAGTAATAATTTGTCAGTTCTATGTAAATTTAAAACACTATCCATTGATAATCATAAATTAATAAAGGAGTAAGATAATGGTATCATCAAAATTATAAAATTAACTATACACATTTTATAACTAGGAATCGGAGTCTGTAAATTGCGTACCCCAAAAAAGGTCATAGTCATATACTTTGTAAATTGTGGCCTGGGATATTCTGATTTCCGGTGGGCTGTACAATTTAAAGATTAGTAATAAGTTATTACTAATAACTAATAATCTAAGATGTAGATATCAGCTTGAGAAGTCAGGGAATAAAAAGCAAAAAAATGACTGAAAAAGAAACATTTATAAATTAAAAAATGTATGAATTTCAAGCAAAAAAAATAATACTCGGATAGACTATGTGCGGAAATGATCTTAAAATTTTTACCAATTTCTTAATTACAATTTTTTTTTTTTAATGATACACATTTTTACCTAATACTTTGTTAGTATTGTTAATAATACATTTTTTAATTATAAACAAAAAACAGCAAAACCAATATTTTTAACCATACCAATACTAAAACAATTATATTGCCAGTCCTAAGTCTGAAAAATAGGAAAGAAAATATTGATTTTAATAAATAAATTGATTTTATACAAATTATATTATACCTCGGCAGCAGTTTACATATATAAAAAATATACCCTGGGCACAATTTACGTATGTATAAAATATACCCGGGCTGCAATTTACACAAAAAATTAAAAATGGGACGCAATTCACAGCAACCCTTAGAAATATATTGTACAACACACTCGACATATAAATCTAAAATCATAGAACATAAAAATTTTCAAACTCAAAATGAGAAATAAATTTATATCACATAATCAGTTATCATCTTAACAATTTTCTAGCACTATAAACTGATTTTTATATTCTCATAAAAAGTTTTATTTGTGTATCTATATATTATTAATTTTAAATTAAAAAGAATTAAACAAAAAGTGTTATCAAATAAGCTAATTTATAAATAAAAATAGGAAAGAATTTCACAAAATATTTAATATTTATGTATATTTTAATTAATTTTTAATAATGAATTATATTTTATGAACCTACTTACATAAATTTAAGCTATTGAATTATTTAACGCAATAATGGTATCAGTAATTATTAAATGGATACATACATAAAACAGATATTAAGTTGAATTGAGAACTTTCTTCTTTTTTAAAATCGGTTAAAATATAACACTTGTAATACATAATTAAATTTATTTTAATCACAAAATCAAAAAGTTTATCATATTTTAAGTAGGTATAATATACATAAAATTACATAGTCTGCATAGGTACATATAACAACTACTGTTTTTTTTATATTTATAGAATACTTAATTGTTATAAAAATATGCATTATCATATGATTATTTGTAAATTGTAAGAGTATCAGTTCTAGAGAAACAACAACCAATTAAAAAATAGAATAGTAAACTAAAATGGTTTTTACAAGATAAGTACAAGGAAAATTCAATAAGATCTGCTATAAAGCATTAAAAATACTACCTTTAAAATAGAATGGTCAGATCAGCAAAAATACTTAATAAATTAAATAATCAGTACAATTCCAAAATCATAATTCATTTTTAAAATAATATTAAACTGAAAACTTTCAAACACTATTGGAATATTTAATGAAGTCTGTTTAATTACATATATTATTTAAAATTTAAAACCATTTGTTTTTTTGTTGTTCAACTGCTGTCACCAATTTATTTTTTGATTTATTAATTACAATAATTACCCATGGGCCATAACAAAGTAAAAAAAAAAAAAAAATACAGTCAAATAATTATTTAAGAGTATTATAATGAAAGAAAAATTATTGGAACAATTGTAAGCACAAATTTAACAAAGTATACTTATAACTTCTAGTAAAAATTGTAGTTATCAGCAAGATAAGTGCATTTACAAATACATAATTTTTTATTTATTGCAAAAAAAAAAATATCCAAAAAATAAATATTTTTTTTTTATTATAATAAAATAAGATTTTCTTAGCTTTGAATATCTACATCTTTAAAATAATTATTAATTAAATGAAATAAGTACAAAATTCTGGTAAGATACCTATATTAATATTATTAATATAAGTAATAATTAACTACTTAAAATGTATACAGACATTCATAAGTCTAAAGTGATTAAAAGAGAAAAAATTTCATCTAAAATAAATATGCATATTGCACGCGGCACACTTATGTGAATAAAATTGTATGTATGTATTTTTTTTTTTTTTTTTTGGGACTATTCCAAGTATAGTGAAGCTAATAAGACCTATTGTGACAAAATAAGTTTACTTTTTATAATAGCTATAAAGATAATTTTTAATAAAATAAAATTAATATAAATACAATAATATTTAACTGCACATTATTCATTATTGTACTAAATGGATTTACTTTAGATATTATGATGGGTAAAAGACATGAATACAGCAAACGTGTGACTATTGTTGTGAAAATTGGAGTGTAAAATTTATAAAAATCTAGTCATTAAAAAAACATAATTTTAGTTCTTATGTTCAAATATTACATTATTTAAAATATATTAAAAATAAGATGTTAACGCTTAGGTTAAAAAACAATAAACAATACAAATGAAGAATAACATTGTTTTTTTGGGACACATACATAAGTTTCATTAAATTTAACATTTAATAAAAACTTTTAGGTACATAATTATACTAGGTATTTAATTTTTTTTTTTTAATTTTCTGATTAACTATATATTTTTATCTATTATAATTTACAAGTTTTTTTTTAATAAATAACAAAATTATTTAACAATTACTTTATTGTACTTTATTTATCTAAAAATGTGTTAATAATAATTGACTAAAGTGAAACAATTTGATTTCAGTAAAAATTATTGTCATAATACAGCACCATTGTAGATATTTATCTTGAAAATAGAATCTGTAAGTATAAGAAATTATACAAAAAGTATTTATAAACTATACTTTAGCATTATAAACAAATAAGGTCTTTTTTTTTAGGTAAATATAACACAAATGAATAAGGATATAAATTATAAAAGGAAAACTTTAGTCTAAATCTAAATATAGTCTTTAAATTATTATTTTTTAATATATTTATTTATTTAAGTAATAAAATAATATTCACCATATTATATATGTGAATCAACACAATAAATTTAACAGATGTTTTCTTTAAATATTTATCATAGAAATTAATAATGATATAAAATATATGAGAATGAAGAAGACCATCTACATAAACTCATAGATCCTATATTTGTTGATGATGATTAGGTAGGTACCAAGGTATATATTATATATTATTTAAGTTTAATAGGTAGGTCTTTATATTTTCTTTTTAGTCAATCGCTAGATTTTATAGGCTGTATTTTAACAAAATTCATGATACTAATAGATTTGTATGAATTTATAGTTTTGAATAAAATGTTTTGTATTATTTTATAATTAACTGATAAATTAATTTGATAAACTAAAGTGCATTAGCTGTCATGCATACAGTGATCAAGTGGATGCTTGTATTATACAAACTTGAAATAGTTTTGTTAAGCTCCAAAATCGGATCTTGTATGCTCAAATAAAAAATAGATCTAAAAGACAATTTTGTATTATGAATTTATAAATTATTGGTATCTTTGATTTTATAATTGAATAATGGAAAAACGTTTTTGTCTATTGAAATTTCTCATTTGATCAAGGTAAAAACTCAGTCATTCTTTACATTCTTTATAAAAATGACAAGATATTTACAAAAATATTGAGATTAGAATACCTTAGAAATTAAGACATGGTGGGATCTATGTAATATAAACAATACAAATACAGATTTTACTGAATTTATTTTGATTAGTCACTTTAATTTATTTTAAATTAATTTGTAATAAGCTAAATGTCTAAATATATCATTTGGATCGTTTCTTGTAATAAGTGTTGTGATGTCATTTGTGTAAATGGTTATATCTAATGGCTAAAATGTTGTTATTAAGGTAGGTAATTTGGAAAAATGAATAATTCTTAAAAAGGTTATAGACCAGTTTAAATACAGAATTTAGCATAATAAATACCATGGTGCAAATATAATTAGTTTAAGTTTGAGGATGTAAATTAATAATTATTACCTCAAAACCTCATATTTTTTAAAACAAATAATTTTTATAGTTTCGATAAATTTTGAAATATTAAACCTATTACTATCTTCATTATTTTTTTTTTTAAATCTTTATTTTAAAACAAACAATCTGTAATTAAATTAACAATAAGCATGTATGCTGATATATATAATAATTTGGCATGCGACACATGAAAAAAGAAGCTATCCAATAGCAACACTTCATAAACTACTATCTTAATTAGTGAAGTTAGAAAAAATATAAAAGTTTCTGTACATGATATAAGTGGTGTCTAATGACTAATACTATTCTAATAGGGTGGTGTGAAATTTTTTATGAAGAATTCATAAAATTCTTATAAAAGAAGTATTATTACTATATCATAATTAACCTAATATTCGTTGATAAAGTTTAAAAAACACACAGGTAATATTGTAATCTAATTTAGATAATGTTTACACAAGCAATAAAGTGTTGATACAGAGTTGCCATGAATTCTGTCACCCCACTCATCTATTAAATATTTAAGTACAAATTTATACGTGTACATAATATGGTATATACATGGCAGTATATTTGTGAATAAATTGTGTAGTGGCAATCATGAAAGGTTTTTATCATAAACTTAGATTTATAATAAATTAATAATACAATGATATTGTTTAATAAGTAATTTAAGTTTATATCAATTATGATTATTACTAAATTATTATAAGTAAATTTTATGAAGAGAGTAGGTATATCCACAGTCATGTCAGCTGCATTTTAGTAGATAAAAGAAATTGTAGTGAAGTTAGGTATGCCACAAAATGTATTATTTTAGCAAAAATAGTACAGTATTAATATATCAAACATACTAACCAAATTTTAATCTAATCAATATACAATAATAATAGTACCTAATCTATATTTGTCCATATCCAAAATGTAGTACTTAGTGTTTTTCAAATTTTGTATGTTAAACATTGTTGTTGTATAATAAATGTATATAGCTAGGTATTAATAAAAAAATTATTTAATAGAATGTGGAATAAAAGATATTATTTGTGTATTGAAATAATTTATTTGAAAGATGAAATTTTTATGTTATACAGCCTAGTAATTATTGGTGGTCAATAGTTTGTCATAAAATCAGTGGGTATCTATACCATATTTAGACCTTGATAACTTAAACAAGGAAAAACAATTAGGTATTTCAAGTAGATAGGTATAAAATATGAGACAAAATATGTTTTCAATTAGAATTGCAATCTATATAGATCTGAAGTTTTAGAGTGTTTTTAAACATAAAGAGGTACTTAATAGGTATGAAGAAAAAAAATGACCCAATTACAAGGGCAATTTTTATACATTTGAGATGCTTAATTCCAAAAAATAATAAATTTGTAGGTAGATAGTAGGTACATGGTTAAGAAGTAAATAATCAAAACATTTGATGACCACAAATAGCGTGAAAAAAATATTGAATTGTTAAGAATGTTATGATTCATGGTAGGTCTGGAAAATGTACACGCGTTTAAATAGAATTTTAAGATATACTAAGTATACCTAGATACTATATACCTCAAGGCATCTATAAGCGCAACAAAACTAAGAGTATGAAAATATCGATAGTTATTTCTAGATTTTAGATGATGTAGAATCAGATGAATGACTGGCAGGCACATCTTTCCCATTGGGCACTTTGTGCACGTGCCCAGGGCCCCGCGATTGTTGGGGCCCCCTAATTCCTGCCAGATCACCAGCCAATCGATATTTATTACCTTTTTTTTTTTCTTTAACATTTAATAGAATATTTACAATTTGTAAAAATAGTTTACAATAAGCATAATATGGTTGCATCAGATAAATATATAGGCTTGAATGCTTGAGACGATTAATCGAGCGAGTAATCTACCCAAATGAAGAAACTGAAAATATATTAGGAATATATCATTTTTTGAAGAAAAATAAAATTGAAAACACATTTCCAAATGTAGAAATTGCATTAAGAATATTTTTAAGTAAGATGGTAACTAAATGCAATGGAGAACGCTCTTTTTCCAAATTGAAAAGAATTAAAAATGAATTAAGAAGTACAATGCTACAAGAAAGATTGAACAGTTTGTCATTGATGTCAATAGAATGTGATATGTTTAAAAACATAGACTTCAAAGAAGTAATTAACAATTTTGCCAATCTTAAATCTAGAAAGGTAGGAACTTCTCTTCAATAAAAATAGAATTTTCAAAATTTTTGGATTATTTTAAAATGATTTTTAAGTTAATATTATACTAAGTATCTAAATTTAATGTGAAATAAAAAAATAAAAATCATTTATAGTTAAATTAATCTAGACTTTTTCTTATCTATTACCTCCCTATTTACCTGTTTTAATAAAATAGTATTCTGTTCAAGTTGTAGAGGCCCCTTTATACTATTGCCCAGGGCCTCAAAAAGATTTAAGACAGCCCTGGTGACTGGTATACCAGACTAGTGTTTTTATTAAAGTAGACTTAGTTGGTCAGCTCAAAAATACGAAATCAATACCATAATATTATTGTTATTGTTGTTGTACTATCGTTGATTAGAAAGGTCGAGATTAAAAAACTACGATAATAACGAATTAAAAAATTATAGGGTAGGTAATTAACGACGTTCTGAGCGCGCCTGTAAACTAACACGACCGTTGTAAATATTTTAATTGCCGTGGACGACACGAATTTCCGATTGGGATACCTTCTGCAATGCTACCATCACCGTCGTTCGAGCACGCTCGTCTTTTTGGCAATTGTCACGAATATAATACGCCGTCGGAGGGCGCGTGCAGGAATAGGAGCGGCGGCAATAACACCGAAAGAACGATACGGCAACGGACAACTTAAAAACACTCAGCGACGTGCGGATGTGTAGCCAGTAGGTGCGGCGCCCAGAATCGAATTTGTCTGCGAATTGCAACACTTGCTCCGGTGTAATGACTAATAGCAACAGAAAATGGGGAACGAGACCTGTTCGAAACCATTGCGACTACTGCACGCACAATAACGTTATAAGACGGAAAAACAAAAATGTACTTACGTATTTTCAAGACGCAAAGAATCGTCTATTGTCCCGTCGAACGCCAGCTGTGTCCGTATGTGGTCGTCGTCTGCAAGTTTTCCGCGAGGAAAACGAATCGTCGACGAGTGGTCTGTTGATGATGAGCACCGCACACACGGTCGCGACTGGAGCAAGCGCGCACAGCGAACAATAGACGAAAAGCGCAATAATCACCACGAACGCTGCGCAACGCCGAACTGACAAAGTGCTAGGCGGCCGGCGGGCCTCGAGGTGTACTACCGCGTCGTGCGCACGCGTATATTGATGCACTTCGCGGAGTAGGGAAACCATATACCCGTTACCTGGTAAAACATGACCGACAGTGCCATTATCGAATGATAGTGGGAAATCACGACATTCAAATTCAACACGCAAGTCGCAAAGTGCAAACCCACCACCCACAATCAAGGGTCTGAAACTCTGAACGACGAATGTCTGAATGGAATGAGTAGCAGCCAGCTACTGGCTGACTGGCGATTATAATTTATAATATACGTTTTTACGCTTTTACTATTGTTCAGTGTTCTATGTTATTACATAGGAACTTTGATTTATAGTTTACCATAAATTAAATGAAAAAAAAAAATAGCCTTGGTAGCCATATATACCTATTTATCGTAATACATTATATCTTACGTTATCCAAATAGGAATTAATATTACGTTATTAACACTATAATGCTGAACAATATCCTATACTTAATGATCAATTATCAATACAAAAAGAGTACCTATCATGCGGAAGTAATACTACACATAATATTAATATATAATACTGCTTTAAACATTTTGAACACATCATATAAACATTACACTGTTAACTGATACAAAAAGCGTGTTGAACGATTTAATATTCTAAGCGGTATAGGATTAATGTAATGAATAATGATTTTACAATAATGGATAATTGAAAACACTATTTATAGGATAAAATTGGATCTACCTAATTGCAATTCAACTATCTCGATTGGACAATGATTAAACTTCATACATAGGCAGTTCTTCTAAATTTTAATTTTGAAAAAATGTAAACAAACTTCGAGTAGTTTGTTTTTTTAATTTTATTTTGGAGAAAAGTCTTGAAATGTAGGTATGTACGTATTCTTTGAACGTTTCATAAAATGTTTAAAGTACTTTATCCCCTCTTTTCTTAACCGTCTAAGAGTTTAAAGTTGAAAAGAAAAATTTTTATCTAGTTTTATCATTGTCAATTTTATCACATATAACTTAATATAAGACATAGTTTTGATGAAAATAAAAATATTTGTCGACACTGTCACAAGAATTCATCAGTGCAGCTGGCAACCACCATAAAACTTTATATAATCCATTGGTTAATTCCGCGACTATGTCGAAAATATTCATAAACTAATTAATAACTCATATATTTCATAGTTATTATTATTACTTATTATTTATTATATTATATGAATGCCGTATTTTTTTTTTTTTTAATTATTTTTGTTGTATTGTTAAAAATAAATACCTATATACATTATGCATTATTAGAGAATATAAATGCCTACCTATATTATAAGGGAGCGTCGCCCCCCCAATTGCGGCTCAAAATTACCTTTTTACCTTTTCACCTATCCCGATTGCGTCCGATAGGTTAGGTAATAGGTATAAAATTTAAATGATGGAAATTTATTAAATATTAATAGTATTTAAATATGAATTTCGATTTCAAAAGCTATTAGCAAATGAAATACAAAAAAGCGGGCAAGTGGGTACCGCTCTGCTGTATATTAGAGGGTGGGGTGAACTTAGGACAAGGGTAGATTAAATTTGAATGCGATGATAGGTATCATTGTATACGAAAAACGATTCTGAACGGAGATGATTTGTTAGTCTAGGACAGTGGTTCTTAAACTTTTTCGAATGACGGAACACTTAACATTTTATAAGATTTTTGCGGAACACAACCATAGAATAAAATAGTAGTACATACATTTTTAATTTTTTAATATATTAAACAATGAATGTATAGCGTAAAATTGTTTGCATGCCATACATGTTAGTGTTAGTCACTAAAAAATAATAAAATTATAAAAAGAGTTTAAAAAAATTTAAAAATTAGAAATTGAATACTTTGTATGAGATATTTGTGCCTGATGATTTTTACAGATATTATATAGTATACTATAGTACACATTATATAATTCAAAAGTTCACGATAACGTTTTTGTGTACAAAAATAAACCAATAAAACCTAAAATGATTCTATTTTGAAAGAATTTTTTTTCACTGGTTTTAAAATTTTGGCGGAACACATACCAAGTCCACGGAACACCGGTTAAGAACCACTGGTCTAGGATAACAGCTCTATAGTAATGCTTAAAGGAAAATATCCCCTCCCAACTCCGCCTGTAGTAAAACATACATAGATATTCTCTAATATCTATGAAAACATTTCGTAACCACAATAATCATCTTGTATAATACATATAGTCATAAAGGTATATACATTTTATTATTTTACTGTAGGATTATTATATAAATATATATATATATATTATAATCTGTGGTACAATCAATGTGAAAATTTAAAATTTAAAAATTTCCGTGGTTTATGTTTTAATCGCTTGAATACACCAAAATGTAATTTTTTTATAATTATTGTAAGCTAAATTTATGGAAAATCTTGTATTAAATGTTCAACTCTTAGCTACTTATACAAACATTTTTATGAATTATACCTACAAAATAGTTTGCAAATATTCATGGTTTTGACGAATTTTCGTCAATATTTGAACTTCAAATGCTAATAAAAAAAAATTGTGCCTATATATTCTTAAAATTTTTTGATCACTATTATAAGAATAACTTATGAGGAACTTTGTATTAAATTTTCAAGTATTTTGATTGGACCAACAAAATTTTATCAACACTTCAAAAAATAATTTCAGTTGTCTATAAATAACTCAAAAAAAGTCAAAATATTTTGAAAATTAAATCATATAAAGAAAATGCCAATCTAAATAACTGGTAAAATTTTCAAGTATCTACGACTTATACTTTTTGAATATTAAGAAATATTAAAAATCGTTTGAAGATAAATCGTTATCGTTACGCTATTCCGTAAAAATTTAAAATTCAAACGCACTTAAAATTTTTCCTATAATGATGCTTTGAGTTTTTACTATAGCTACTTGAAGGAAAACTTAGGAAAAACATAGTGTAGTATTTTTAATCCTTAGTTATAAACACAAAAAATTGTATGATTTTTCAACTTCAAAATTACTTAAAAATTTTCGCGTTTTTGATAGATTTCGTAAATATTTGAACTATAAACGTTTATATAAAAAAAAAAAAATGAAAAACGATTTTTAATTTTTTTTAGCTACAATAAAAACAGCTCATAAGAAACCTTGTATTAAATTTTCAACATTTTTTTATGGATACTTCAAAAAAAAAATTCTCATAAAAATCTATAATTTCAATGGTCTATAAATAACTCAAAATAAGTCAAAATTTTTTGAAAATTAAACTGTATATAGATAACACTAACATAAACAATTGGTGAAAATTTCAAGTATTTACAGTGATTAGTTTTTGAATTACAACCATATAAAAAAATCGACTTGGTCAAAAACTGGTTTTGCGTAAAAATTTCCGTTTTTCAGTCATTTTTTTTTTCTCGATTTTTTTGAAAACTGCTGGAAAATGTTTACTTTTTACCTCTATAATGCACCAAAGATATTCACTTTGACATCGGAAACCACTCCCGAAGTTTGAAATTGAAGCATTATTTTGACTACTTATGCTGTATACAGACACAAAAAAAAAAATACACACATCATTGTAAAATCAATACATTCATCACTCCGTTCAGAATCTAAAATATGTATTATATAATTAAATATTATAATAACAAATAACTATTTTGAATTTTTAAATTTTTTACATAAAAGTATTTGATTTTAAATACAAATAATAGGCCCAATACAATACAGTATTTAAAATATTTTATTTATTTAATAATTATAAAAGCTATTTTGTGAACCAATGTGTGTTTGCCGTTTGGATGCGATTGGAATACTTATATTTTTATATATGGGATTAAAAACGACTAACTGAATTCGGGCCGCTATCAGGCATTTACAATATAAGGTACTTTACTATATGTAAAATTAATAATCGCCAATTGTTTAGTTGTCAGTTGATATTTTGGGCGATGCTTAAAAGGCATATTACATATAAATAATTTTTCAACTTCTAGTGTGGAAGAAGATCCTGAACATTTAGGATTGGAAAAATTATAACATCGCTAAATCTCTAATCAAAAACAAGATATTGAATTTTAATCTTCGACCTTAAGTGTTTGTTGGTTAAAGTGTGGCTGGAAGTTGTGCTTATCGATTAAGTTGACGATCTGAGCATCACGTTAAATTTAATCGCAATAATTTCTCGGAATGTAAGAGGTTTTAATGAAATAGAGATACATAGAAGAAATTATGTTAAACCATGAATAGGAGCTTACATGAGAGAAACTGGAAGAAATCACTACAATTACGAACAAACCTAAATATTCTAAACAAACTAAAGAAAAAAAAAGAAATTGTAAAGTTTTTTTATAGGTTAATCAACTAACCAAATAAGTTTTATAATAGACTAACTTGACACTCACTAAAAGAACATAAAGGTCCAAAAAAAAATTCAAAAATTACTGATGCCATACAAATATGTTAGCCAAGATAAAGAGAATAAAAAACAAACATATATAATTAAGTTTTTTCATACTTCCTAATATAATCCAAAGATAATTAATATTCTTAGTAAAATTAATTAATTGAGTTAATTAAAAATATATAGGTAATACATTAAACTAATAAATATGTAATAAACAAGAATATTAACCTTAAATACTGTTTATAAAAAAAAAAAAACTTTACCTCTTTTTTACAATGATTTATGGTCTTGTTATCCTAGTTATGCTATTTATGTAATTTTGCTTGAACTTAATCTCCAAAAATAACAAGGGATTATAGTATTAACTATTAAATAATATTAATTGATTATTACACAATAAATAAAACTAACAATGGTCACTCATGATTCACAGACATTTAGAAGATCTGTTTTTTCTGATATTAATTGTTGGGTAGTAAATATTGATCTCTTATTGTAGAAATATTATTAGGATTTCCAAAACATTTGTATCTTAAACAGCTATAGGTACAATAAATTATAAATATTTTTTTAATTAAAGGCTCATATATAATAATAATAATAATAATAATATATTTGTGTATCTACATGCCAATACACTAATTACAATAATAATTATAAAGATATAATGATAATATTATAATTTATAAATTATATTATGTTATTAATTTTATTTTGGAATGTTTGTTATAATTAACATTAGAGTAAAAATTAATTTTAACTTTAACGAAACCAAAGCCATTTTACAATAAATAAATAAAGTAACATAAAATATACAAAATTCATAAATTATATATCACATGCAAATAAAAAAAATTAACTAAAGGTGATGCCAAAAATATAATATACTAACAAGATTTCTGTTAAAATAACATCACAATAAATCCGTAATAATAAAAACATATATTTATAAAAATGGACTGAATTTCTTAATGGAAGGTAACATAAAATTGAAAGAGTACAAAAAAAAAAAAAGAAAGAAAATAAAACAAAATTAATACCTAATAAAATTTATGTAATATACCTATAAACAATAATTGTTGATTTTATAATTTCACAATATTTGTTTTCAATCAAAATAAAACCACAGTGCTGAGTTTGATAAAACTAACAGTACCTATTTATAATAAATATAATGTATTAAATAAGTTATTTAAAATTAAATAAATTATAATAAAAAAAATTATTGATAATTTTAAATAAATAAAAATTGAATATAACAATTATGATTCTGCATAAATATAACGGGTTATGTTACATTTGAAAAGAAAATCTAAATATATTTATATTCAACTATGTTATTACAGATTTCCAAATACATCACTTTTAATGTTTGTCTTATACTTCTAAAATGTTTACTCAAAATCTTATCCAAATTTTTTATTTAATTTAAATATTTTACTTATAAAATAATAAATTAGGTAACTGATGTATAATTACATATTTTTGTAATAATTTAGATATGATTTTGTTTAAACTAAATACTGTACATCAGTACACTGTAACGTCATGTACCTAATTAAATTTGATACAAGCTTTTCAATAATGATAATTTATCTATAACATGTAATATACTATATATTGTATTTTATAGACATGAGAATATTTATTTTAATTTCATTAAAATATAAATATATTACAATTATACCATATTATTATTAATGCACAATAGTACCTACTTTAATTATGTTATATAGTAAGTATATCTGATAGAGAGTGTCATAATATTAAATAATCATATAGCTATATAACTTTTAAATGGATTAACAATATATTGTCTATAAAATAGACAATTAAATATTAAATATTTAATGTTATATTATTACATAAAATATTATTCATTATAAAATACATAATATATATAATTTTTTTATTTGTAAATTAATAGATATTCATGAGGTAAACGAATAGGATATAATTTAAATCAAACTTTATTTTATATTGCACTTAATATTAAGTTAAAAAAACTTAACAAGATCGTAAACTAAAACTGTTACTTTATTCCTAAAGGAACAATCTCTTTTTCATAGAACACACATTTCTTAACTCTAAGCTAGAGTTTGCCTATTTTTAAGTAATAATCTAAATATAATACTTTATGTTTAATTTAAAATAATTTAGGCTAAAATAGGCAGAAATTATTTTGGGCATAATTTTATTTTTACACTTTCAAAATATAAGTTTAATAATTGATTTTTAACTAAATAACAGTAATACCTGAAATTATATTCATTTTGCCAATTTATAGTTTGAAATTATGGCACGAGGGTTGTTGCAACAATGATAGTTATTTTGTGAACCCTTAATAATGTGTATACAATAAAAAATGTACATTTCGCGTTTCAGTCCCACTTTATTTCCTAGAACAAATAAAAATTAATATAATATATTAATATTTAATTTTTTGTTTGTTAGACCAATAAACATAAATTTATAATACAGAACATAATAAGTAGATTACCTTATAAACCAAAAGGATCTAAGACAGGCTGTGGTTGAGAGGCCTGAGTACTGGAAGGAGCAGTCATTCCAATATTACCACCACCTACTGAACTACCACCAATACAGCTGGGTTGTACACCCTTAAGATATAACACAAACTTACGTAAGAAAAAATATATACAAATATTGTTCAAATTATAACTCAATAGTCTTTTTTTAATTTTAAAATATTTAATAATTCATACAATTAATAAATTAATTGTGTTGATGGTATACAAAAATATTACAATTTGAACAATAATATTTCTATTCAGTAATGTATATAAAAAAATACATATGTTACCTTACTTATATTAATAGTACAAATTGATTTAAAAGTGAACCCATCTGGGCTACACAAAGATCAAAGATATATAAAAAGTAAATTTATAGGATTAGAGCAATTCAATCATAGGTATAATTATAGGGGGCTTTGGAGGCTTCGCCTCTCCTTTTAATATGAATATTAGATTTCCCTCCAGAATTATTGTTGTCTATTTGTTTAGGTAAATTGTGTTTGTGGTGAATATTATATAATGTATAAAGGGACTTCAGCTTCCTTAATATATTTGATCACTTTATGACTAAGAATTAAACTTGGCATATAAAATGCATGAATTATTATAAGTAATGTAATGGAAATTAGTAAATATAATCTTAATAGCAAAAAATATTATACAAAATAGCAAGTTTAAAATATTTATTATAACATGATGAGCTTATATAAATTCCACATAGATATTTATTTACATTACAAATATACATAAAAATGTTCAACTATACTATATCAGTGAAAAAAATGCATCCAATGCAGTGAAAATGTGCAATAATAGCAAAACTAGCAAAGCTACTCAAATTAAAAATAACCTTAACAAAATAGAATATTTTAGTACGAAAATATGTTTAAATTTTTAATAAAAAATGTATAAAAATTTAATCATTGATATTTCTATGATATAGAAACAATTGTTTGAATAATAGGTAGTTTAAACAAAAAATAAATGGAATTTTCAAGTTGGATGTATAAAATTAGACATTTAAATTTACTAACTACGAAATAGTATACGCAGCAGTGGTCTAAAAATATTTAATTGAGATCTAAAGTTTTAGATAATTAAGTTTTTTAGCTATTTAAACAAAATAAGTAATTAAAATAGCATGACAAATAATAGACTATACGCCACTGATATAAAGCAGAAATGGGCAACTAAAAATTACTAAAGAGACAGTTTTTCAACTTTAAATTCTTGCAAGACAGATTTTATTTTATTATTTTTGTTATTTACTTATAAAAAATAAAAATTATAAATCTTAAAACAAATTGGATAAAAATCGCATATGAGCTGAATATATATGTATTAACCATCCTTGGTATAAAATATAATCATATGTTTAATTTTTAATTAAAAGTATTTAACAGTAAAAGAAAATAAGTAATTTAAAGTATGTTAAATTTAAAATATCATTTTATTAGAGCTGAATATAGACCATATTCATAAATTGTTGTTCAATATTATATTGAAATAGGTTTAAATTATAGTAAGTTTATTCAATGCAAGTTTATTTTAAAGCAATTTTACAAATAAATATGACTTACCATTGGACCATATGTTGATACAAATGGGGAAGGGTTGGACATCATTCCTTGACCCTATAATTCAATATACAGCAAGCAAAAAATAAAATAATAATAAAAATGTATGTACATAAATAAAAACATGCAAAATAAAATGTGTAAAAACCAAAATAAATGAATATTGGCCATATTTTAATTTGAGAAGCAATTTACAAAAGAAAATACCAAAATACAAGCATAGGATATTACATAGAAACAACTCAGTAAATAAAAATAGATTTTTTCAAGCTGTTCACTACAACTCAAAAATATTATTTTTAAATTGTATATTGAAAACAATTAATTAACATTTGTTACATACCATTGGTCGATAATTTGCACCAGTTGTAGCGGCCATAGGCTGAGGACTCCAACCCATCCCCGGTTGACCATTACCAGGTTTTGGAGTATTTTTAGGAGAGTTCCATTGAACTCTATTTTTTTTAAATAAACAAATAAATGTAACTATTATTTATAAAATAAATTTAAAATAATTACTCACGGTGGCGGCTGTGTAACTTTATTGATAGTAAGATTTTCTGCTAATGATGCTAAACTGCTATCTAAGTCTCCAGTTAATACCTTCTTATTACCTGAATCAGGTACACCTAAAATTAAATAACAAAAAATAAAATTAATTATGAAATATTTAATTAAAAATTAAATCATTAAAGCAAATCAAATATAACAATAATGGCAGCTGAATACAGAAAAATCATATTAATAGCTAAAAAATAATAATAAATTATAATAATGCCCATGCCACTTACATAATATAGCATTAAATATAAATATTTAAAAAAAAACCGCTGAAGTTTACTCAAGTACGACCTTACATGTTAAGCCTATAACTTGTATTCTTACAAAAGCATTAAATAAATAAAAATAATGTACTACAGGCCAGTAATTGAGTGCCTGCTTTGAAATAAAAAACTACCCGGAAATCAAGGAAATCATAATTCACACAACATAGAAGGCCGAAACATGTATGTCTGAATACAATATATTATATTGTATACCTGAAGTAAGTGCGGCCAAATCTGTTTTGCCAGGAGATCCATATATAGGTTGAGGGACATTTTGAGGAAGGAAAATATCTGCTGCCAAATCCAAAACAGGATTAGGATCAGAATTAGATGATGGAAGAGTAGTAGAAGGTGGAGGAGGTCTTGGTGGAGGTATTGATGCCCCACTAGATTTTCTGGACTGTGATTTTTCAATAGATGGAGGACTTGATTCAAAAATATTTGAATCAGAAAAAACATTTGAGGAGATAAGAGATATTCCAGAACACGCAGCTTGAAAGACATATACACTCAGGGAATTTTTTATAAACATATTCTTCTATTCATTGTTTTATTTATAGAATTATTAATTTACCTGTAGTAGTGGGAGCAGGACATGATTGGTTAGATTCAGGTTGACCAAAAACAGATGTAAATGATTTATCATCAACAAATGCATTACTAGTATTTGTATTAAATCCATTGCTCATCCAGTTGTTAGCAAGAGGAGAAGATATATCATTCGAAGCATTTGTTTGTGATCCTGTCATAGGAGTTGAAAACATGTCAGCAAATGGATTACTTAATTGAAGTAAATCGTCTGAAGCTTTGGTTGACACCTAAAACAGGTGATAGTTAAATGAATTACTTTCTTAATTATATCTGATGAAATACCTGTGTAGCCGGAGTTGGAGAAGAAAATAAGTCCACAATAGGCTCAGATGAAACTAAAAATGGATTATTGACTGAAGCGATTGTACCATTCACAGGACTGTTGACTTTGGCCTAGGAAAATAATTATTATTATAAAAATAGTTTTTTTTTTTTAAAAGACTAGAAAAAATTATAAAATAACACTATATTACTTTGTATTGATTTAAAACAGCTTCTTCTTCAGCCAAAACAGCTTGCTTCAATGATTCCTCAACTCCGTCTGCTTGCTGGGCAATTGTTCCAAAAGAGCTGCTAGTGGAAGAAAGGGCAGATACACCAGTCTTTACATCTGTCCGATGAGTGCTATATGATTATGTCAGGGATAGGACAGGAGATAGAAAATAAAAACAAAATAAAATACAAAATTCAAATAAAAAAGACAAACGTAAAATAAAAATAACTGCAAACACTACTATTACTTATTTCTAAAAATGTTTAACTATCTAAAGAAAACTTAGTTATAAGTAGATAATATGGGGTGACCATATTTATATATATATATAAAAAACAAGAGAAACAATTATGACTTAAGACCTTGAAAAATTGTTTTACCCTTTAATATTTTTAGTGATTATGACCTGTTTGCCTGTTAAGTGTGTTTTTGGATAAGTTAAAAAGAAGTAGTCATGCAAGTCCATAACATGAACACTGTGCAAAATTACACAATTCATACAAGGTATGTGTTAAATTTGACTGAAATCATTAAATACGGTTTTAAAGTGTTGATTTATATAAATAAATAAAATATAAAATGCCTAGATATGCTAATAATTGTTGATTATAGTGTTTGTTGGAACTTGAAGCCTGTTCTGTAAAAACCGATGTTAATAATATAGGTTTCAACATATAACTGCAAAAGTATAATTTGGTAAACAAGTTTTATCATTTATCGAGCATTTAATTACATTTAATTGTATAGATACAATGGCATTAAAACAGACTTTTTTCTAAAAATAGGAAAAAAAGTGTCCCAAGTTACAAGATATTTTGCTCAAAAAACTGATAGAATTGTTTTAAATGGGACATATGGTCACCCAAGGGTAATACAAAGTGTAGACTACAAAAAAAAGTATGGATTATTAACAAATTATTTTAACAATTTTTAATGATATAAATATAAATAAATAATTAATACCAAAAATGTTGTTACCCCATTGGTGTATTCGAAGGAAATATATTAAAATAAAAAAAAATATAAAATTTTTATTTCTTTTTAAAAAAAAATATTATTTTACAAATTTTTACTGGAATTTTGTTAGGTTAAATTATTGATAAAATATATTTATACTATTATTTAATTTGTTATAATTTATTGAAATACGTGTGTATCTAATGCCTATAAAGTGACTATTGTGTACTAAAGTACTAAATAGATTAAAATATAGCACAAAAACTTGTTTTGACAGTATAATATATGGGCATAAATAAACTATGCCCAAATGACTTTCTTTTTTGTGAGCTGCGACTGAAATTTTATCTATGTTAAAAAGGTGTAATGTAAACTGAGCCCAACAACTTAAACTGTTCCCTGTTTGTAAAATATACAAAACTTTTAACTTATTTAAGTCTCTATGATTGTGCATTTTTTCAATTATATGATAGACATATCATTTATTTGTCTAGAAACATCAACAAGTTATTGAATAAATATTGCATTCTAAAATAAAAATAAAAAACGCGAAAAGTTACAAAACTTAATAAATAAATATAATAGTGGTCAAACTCCAATTGATGATTATGTAACAACAATATGTTATTATTTGTAATATTTGTTATTATTTTACTTTTAAAATTATATATTTTTTTTTAATCCTTAATTTAATTTTAATTTTAATTATTTATATAATATGGTTATAATGAACTAAGTATATATTAAAGATAATTTTGCAAAAATATAGCTATTGATTTTTAAATTTTACATGAGCGCAGTTTACAATCACTTTAATATACAGTAGCAGCTAATTGGGAGAAGTATATTTAACATAATTTAATTTTTATAATAAGAGAAAAGGAAAACAACTATAAATTTTCAAATATATATATTTTTCATTTTCATTTTTTTTAATGTTCCTTCAGTAATTTATATTGTTTTATTTTTTTTATAGTTATCTGTATTTTTTTCAATTTTTGATAATTTAAGTTAATAAATAAATCCAGAAATCTATAAATATGTTAAATTAATAAAACATTAACATAACAACTGTAACTCCATTACAATTGCCACAAATTTTTGTTTTAGTTAATATTTAATTTATTAAAGACTTAAGATAATGAAGAGAAGTGAAAAATATCCTATGATAAAATGAGACAGAAAAATATTACCTCAGAGATGCGCTTTAGTTCACCAATTGATTAATTAACTATAATAATTTGCCGAGGAGAAATTTATGTAACATTCTAAATTAAATGGTTTTATGTTTTATAATTAATAACCTTAAAAAGATTTTTCTTTTTACAGAATTTTAGAAAATATCTGTCTCACCGAAAATTTAATATATTTTGTCTGAAAATTTGTAAATCGTTTCATGAAAACTTGTTTAATTTTACACAAAAATAAGACAATTTTTGCAACATTTAACACAATTTATTACTTTTTTTATAATTTGTTTAAAGTATATTAATCTGTTTGTATACATGCAAATTAATAATTGAAAGCATAGAAATGTAAATTACTATTGCTATGTTATCCAAATAATATTTCAATAAACTTAGATCATTTTTCATTTCACAAGTGAACATAAAAAATGAATGCAAAAACTCCAATAATTCTTTAAATTTATATACAAAATCTAAAACAGATATAATATGATAGGTTAAATGGGTTAAATATAAATAGATACTTAAATTGTATAAAAATTATATATATATATGTATTAAAATATCAACAGGTGCATCAATATAAAACTAATAGGTAGGAAGTACTAAGGGAAGCAAAATATATAAAATATACTATATAATAACAATATTCTATAATAATATTCGAAATATTTTATAATACCAATTAAATTTAAATCAATTATAATACATAATTTAATATATTTTGATTTGTTTTATATATGTAAGGTTATAAATGTTGCGATTCCGACAATGTAGATAGATGACATTTGTAATGTCCAGAAATCACTAGTCATGAATGATAATTAGTAAGTTATTTTGCATTTTTATGTTTTTTTTTTTTTTTTTTTTTTGGTGGGGGGGGGGTTATTAGATTTATTGCTAAGCAAACTTAAAAGTAATTTCATGATACTACGAAAAAATTATTAAAAGTTTACACTGCATATTTTTGAAAGTATTTTTTAGTTTAATAAGCATATTTTTTAATTTTACCATTTTTTTGAGCATATTCGATGATTAATGATATATTAATTATAAAATTTGAAAATTTTACAGTAAAAAATAAATAAATACTATAATGTTTATTTTGAGAGTTTTAATTAGGCATTATTGTATCGTGTTTTTAAATCCCTAGTTGACATACAATTTTCTGTTTTTATTAATAAAATAAATATTTGTATTAAATTGTGTGCTGAAAAAGAAATAAATGCATATTTTTAAAGGCTATTTCTTCTATTATAAGTGTAATGCGTATTTAGTAATTTTTAAGTATATTAAGTTTGAGTCTTGGTAATTAGTATATGTTTCTGTAATTGGCTAACATATTTAGTTAATATAATTTATCAGTATTTCCTAAGTTGATAATTTAACAAATAGATTTTAAGTTAAATTACAACTTTTAAAGTAGAGACGAGGGGGTCAGGTGAAAATCATTTCAATAATTGATCTTGTGAAGAAACAAATAACGATAGTTTCAAGATATCTATAATGCTTAACCAAATTAGTCATTATTGAAAATGACTTATTTCTGATATTGCCGGTAATATATACATAAAATGAGTTAAGAAAAAATAGAAGATACTGAATATTATTAATTGTTATATGGAATTAACCTAATAATTAATTATCAACTACAAGTAATGTATAATATATTTTAAATTATAAGATTATGATTATTTAAGTCTGATATTGCACAAAAACAATTTCCATTTAATAATATTTAATAAAAATTGTTTACTAGTATAATTGTAATATTACAATTAAAACAATACCATATTATATATTATATTATAAGACATTGAATATTAAAACGTGTTTATTTGTATCTTATCAACAAAATATTTATTATTTTTTTAAGTACTTGGCAACATTTGAAATTTAAAAATGTACGTATTATGTTTTCATTTTTATATTGTATTAGATTTTTAAAGTTCAACTAAAAATAAAACAAATTCAATTTAAAAATACATAAATTAATTTGCTTTTCAAACAACGTGAATTATAGTATTAAGATAATAATTTCTAATAAACAGTCAATCATTAAGTAAAGAACTACCTACTTAAATCATATCCAAACACAATTTTCTAAATAATATTTAACTATAGTAAATATAATTGGATAGAATTCATATAATTAGGTCAAACAAAATAATAGCAACACGCACATAAAATAATATAAGGATGATTTAAGGATTTTGAAAAATAGTAATAGAAAGGATCTTGTATATTTTTATTTTTAATATTAATAAGAAAAAATTATATAAAAAGAATCTTAATGAAATATATCTCTATAAGTACTTAATAAAATGATCCATTTGACATAAGACACTCATTATTTCAGGGTAAATAAATGTTTTTGAAAATATTTTTTTTACATGATTTTGAGTTGTAAAACCAAACAACATTTTTAATTTCATATTTTAAAACAGAATATTGATTGGAATACGAGTATATAGATTCATAAAAACAAATTATTCACAATTAGTTTATTAGTTATTAAGTATTCAAAGTGTGATGAGCAGAATAGAAGACTAGTATTTTATGAAGTAATTCTGTACAACTCCATCCACTCCACTCATCTAAACTTTAAATACATATTTTATAATTAATTTGATTTTTTAATAACATAGTACTTCAAATAATATTCTGTTTTAGAATAGGGATTAAAATTATATGTTGTCATTAAAAAACTATTTCAATAAAAAATAATAAAACGTATTTTTTTCAGAAAATTTCTTTATAACAATTTAAAATTAAAAAAAGAACTTGATATTTTCTTCTAGCAGCATAGATAAACATTGAACTATATGGTACACATTTTTTAATTACGATTAAAGAAAATTATTATATGGTTACTGTACTAATGTAATTGATTATTGATTGCAAAGTATCAATGGAAAATTGATCTAGATTTCACGTAGATATTTAGTTGTTATGGTAATGAAGTATTACATTGCTAAATTAGTCTGATAAGGTATTAAAATTTTGCGCCAGTTGTAAAAAGTAATTTAATTACTATAAAATTAAAACATAAATTTCATATTTGTTATTGTTTGAGTGTTACGATCAGAAAAATAATTATCCAAACCAGTAGTACATTCATTGGGACAGTCTATCCCCTCCCTTCTTGGGCTATATAAGATAATTCTTTTATTTATTTATATAGAATAATAAAATTCTATACAAACTGTTATTAGACACAAAAATAATAATTTGGTGATAGTTCTGCACTAAGATAGCAAACTTTATGATAATTGATAATAAAAATAATATGAAAAATGTTTTATAACAGTCTGAACATCATTGATAATATTAATGAAACTGAAACTAGAATTATCTATGATTTCATGCATAAAATGTTCAAAATATATAATCATTAATATCACAATCAACAATTGATGTTATCGAGTTGGTTTATGTTTGTTATTTTAACAAGTAAATCATTGATTCCAATACTTTTCTCAATAAAAAAACAATTACTCTAAAAAAATCATTGGAAACTAGTGAATATAAATGCTTCAAACTATCTAAACTTGCTAAAGTTTTATTTCCAAATATTACAGATGTATTACAAGCTGTAGTTACACATATACATACTCTTTTTGACATAAAACATTTTGTAGGTATAAAATTGACTGATCTTCAAAAAATGCAATATTTTAATAATCTTTGGACACTTGATAAGACTAGTATTTCTTTCTACATCCCGCGGTAAAAAATTATTAAAAATTCAATTTATCTGACTAAAAAATTGGAATTAATTTGCACATAGTAGTATAGAAGATGGCACTTATTGTAAATAGCTATTGTATGGTTTTTTTTTCTCAATGCAAATGTAGAATAGGTAATCAGACATTAGGCCAGCTTTGAATAGAAACTTTTAAAAAATGGAAATACACCATAGAAAAATGTTCTGATCATGAAGAAACTTTAAACCATCAAAATAGTGTTATCATTTGCAATCAATTTTGAATATTATTACAAAAAAATTTGATTCAGTTTACAATCACCTTAATAAAGCAGAAAAAAAATTAAAAAACAAAACTATAAAAAAATTACTATTTCTGTAGTTAAAACAATATTTTTTTGTGACTGTTAAGGTGTTGTTTTAAGGGGTTAACTAAATGCTGATGAACCATTAAGAATTTAAGAAATTTTTTGGGCGTTGTAGATTTTTTCTGAAAGCAACTATGTCAACTGATAAAATTTGTAATGAAAGTTTTAAGTTGGCAAGGGAAAATTGCATTAAAAATGCCCAATATATTAGTTGGAAAATCTAAAACGAGATATTAATTATTTATTATGGTATGATTTCTTTAAAAATTGTGAAAAATATAAATAATTATTTATTTTTTCAATATTTGCTAACAAAACACAGCTGATATACCAAATGTTAAACAGTTTACTTTATGTATTCATTAATATTATTTAAGAAAAAAAATATGTAAAGATTTTTAAAATTATTCCAGTTTTTAAGTTATTACAAATATTAACTATACTACCTGTTATATCAACTCAAGTTGAAAGGTTATTTTCCACTATGAAAAAGGTAAAAAATTATTTACAAAACTCAACATTAGAATCGAGATTTAATAGACTGGCTAATCTTATTATTCTTTTTGAGTCAGTATAATAACTAAAGAAATTATAAATATGTTAACTAATTCAAAACATTGTTTAGATTTTCATGAAAAATGTATAGTGTATATGTATATGAATATTATGAGTATCAAATTGTTGTCTTTAGTTAAAATGTCTATGTTCTAACATGAACAAATTCTATTTGCACCACTGATCCAGACCAATAACATATTTTCAAGCTGTTATTTATTTATTTTTTTTAAAATAATGAATGTTTTACATTAAATGGAACATTCTGTAAGATTAAAAAATCTTATGTTTTTATTTAATTAATAAAAAAAAAAAAAAATTATCAGAAAAACTTATAATAAACTTATTTTATTATACCACATGTTAATACAACCATAAAGTATGTTTTAATTTACGCACAAATGATTGTAACATACTACATATTACTTTATGGTAGCATTAAATATGATTTACTATAATACAAAAATGAATATTTTTTACAAAAATATGAGGTAGTTGAAATTCTATTAACTCTTTTATAAAAGAAATTTATAATTAGTGAATAAAAATAAATATGATACAGAATAGTATGATAGTTAATGGTTAACAAAATAATTTAAGTAAGTAATAAAAGAATATGAAATTGAAATGCATCTTTATTTAAAATCAATTAATATTAATTTATTGAGAAACTTTAAGATCATAAGCTCATGTGTAGTCCTTATCAGTCTTACAAACACACAACATTGTAAATTTAACATTCAGAATAAACAATTTAAAGAGTTTTTTTTATATTTTACATTTTAAATTACTAATAACTTCTTTTAAAATTAAAGTATAAATATATAAACCCAAAGGGAGTAAAAGACAACATTTTTAAATTTTAACTTGGTAATAAGTCATTTCATTTTAATATAAAAAATAATATAGCAAAATGTATTATTCTGAATGAAAAATTTGGTATGGTATGAGTTGATAAGAAGGAAAAAACAAAAAAAATGAGAATATGACATCCTCGTTAATACTCTATATCACATTTATTAGTCACATAAAAAATAAACAGTAAAAAAAATATTTCTTCACATACCTTGTTGCTTGTGTGGGAGTGTTTGCTGCTGATTTTTTGCCTTCAATAGAAGCTAAATGTTGTTCTAATGCATCCAATAAGCTACTTGGAGCCTAAAAACAAATTCAATTTAATCATGCAAATCATATTTAATAACAATCATATTGATTAAATTTAACATACTTTAGTCAAATCAGGTATTTCACCCTTATCAATTCCAACATTTTCTGCCACTTTGAGAAATTCACCTACACGATCCATTCTAATGAGAAACTTTTTGTATAAATCTAAGGCATCCCGGCATTGCTTTTTATTCATATCAAAATATTTTTCTGAGAAAAAAAATAAAACATTTGTTTTTAATAAATATAAAAATTTAAAATATAAATAAATAAAAATATTCATTAATCTAACTATTTGTAACAGTGATGAGCACAAACTAAGTTTGGGTTTATATAATTACTGAATAATAAATATACTTTAATTTATCGTGTTAATACAATTACATATACACAAATCCTACCTAGAAAAGCAATCTAAGGCACTAAGTTTAGTTGAATTCATTATATAGCACTTTGGATTAGGATATTACTACAGTAATATTAGCAGTTTGAAAGTTATACAAATTAATAATTATCAATGACAAAAAAATAATTAGTATTATTACAGTTTTTAGAGTATTGCATACAAAATTAAAAAATATAAATTTGTACAGGAATCTTTCCATTAATGGATGGTACACAAAATGGTATTGAAATATAAAATATTCTGTCCGTGTTCACACATTTTTTAGCTAAATAATGTTTGTAATTATTAATTTAGTTAAATAATACTATTAAAAGTACCAAACCAACAACCAATTTTAATTCCCTTCCATTTTGCCACATCTAGCTGCATGATTTTGTTCCAAAAGACAGTTTTTTCAAAAAGTTTGGCAAGAAATTTTATATTCATTTCTAAATTTTAAATTTAAATTTAAAATATTTAGACTCTTGTAGTTAAATGCCCAACACTGTTTTAAATTAATTTATCATAATATAAATACCTAAAAGATTAATGATACTATCATTATAACCAGCAAACAATCTTATTAGATCACGAAATAACAACATGAATGCCATATTAATTACACCATTTGTGAGATCAGCAGAAGAACAGTCAAATTCAAGTAATGCATCAAGTTGTGATTGTAAAACTGGTAATGTTTTCAACAATTTTTCTGAATTCATAGTGCGAAGTACTCCATCTTCTTTGCTAAAATTAAGTATAAAATATTCAGTAATAATAATTACATGATTTAATTAAAATATACAGGAGTATAATGTAAACATTTTATTTGATAAATTATTAATAATAAGTTTATTTATTTTATATCAATACCTTCTTTTAACTTTACAAAAATCAAATGCCACAGTACGATAAGATAGAGCTTTTTCATTTAAGTATTTTGAATAACGTCGAATAAATGGTGACATATCATAACCTAAAAAATAAAAAATAGTAAGTATAACCATTTTTAATTAATTACATATTTAAATATTACTTATACTTAGAAAATTAAATAAATAATAAATACCTACATAAAATTATATAATATTTTTACAAGATTTTTTTTTAATTATTTTATTTTGTTTGCTATTCTTACCAGATCGTACTCCGACGGGTCCTTAATGTACCAAGCATAAAAATAAAAGAAGAGTTCTTTTAATACTAATATTTTTTTCAGTTTAGTTATTAGCAATTCATATATTATATTATATCTTAAATTAAACAACACTAAAATAATTTATAATTATTCACCTTGTAAACTGCTTTTATCCAAAAAATTGCTAAGTTGAAAGGAACTATTGCTGGATGCCAAATATTGTGTAAATCTCTAAAAATACATAAAATATTTAAATACTATGCTTAAACGATACAAGATTATTAATACCAACCTCATTCCCATAACACATTAAATGATGAACTGTGATTAATGATTTAAATACTACTACCCAACTGGCATTTTGAGACCGTTCAATTAATAGATTGGCAAGTTGAGGAATTGACACATTTGGTTCATTAGTACAGTGTATCAAGTCTAAAATAAAAATAAATAATATTATTTCATACATTAGTAGATAAAGAATTAAAGGTTATGTTTAAAAATCAAAATTCTGAGACGAATCAATATTAATAATATTATTTGTCATAATTATATGTATATTTCAAATCTATTACAAAATACAGTGCTCAGTACATTTGCCATAAATGTAGTGACATATTTCCTTCCCATAAACCATATTTTTTATGATTGGTTTATATCACATTAGTGTACTAATTAAGGATTAGTAAATACTTAATGTGAGTGCTTCAGTTTTGAAAAAATATCAAATCCACCAACATAATATAGCAAATGCAAGATATAATAGAAAAGATTGCTTCAATTTTCAATTTCGAGGGTGATACTGATATCAAATAGCAAATTGGATCTAACACACGGATTTTTTTTTTTTGTTAGATGTACCTAACTCAAAAATTAATAACTGACTGCAGAAATATTCATTAAATGTTTATAATATGATCATTATAAATACATAATATAATTTTCAAAATATTTTTACTTTTTTTTACTTATTTATAAATATTTTACATTTTACATTTTTTTTTTTTTTAATGTTGATAAAAAAAAATTATTTGCAGGATAAAAATACTTGAAAACTTAATACAAAATCTCATATAACTTGTTCTAACCTACTACCTATACAAAAATACTTAAAATACATAGTTATAATTTATTTTTATAAGTATTTCAAGTTAAAATTTTGATGAAATCACAAATTTAAACTATGATAAATAATGTCATTCATAATTTAATTATAGTTTAAAAGTATTAATTATGAGTAGGACATAAAACTTTCACGTATATGATTATAATTTAAACATACAAAACTATTTTTAAATGCAATGATATCAGCAAAAATTATTTCTGCCTACCATAAGTTTTAATAGTAATAAAATAAATTAAATTACCTAATAACAAAATCAAAAAACATACATAAAATATACTAAATGAATAATAATATAGACGGATAGATCGTCTCAATTCGGAATAGTTTTTTTTTCATACCTCAATGATACATCAATGAACTATAATTTAACGCATCTATTACAATAGTAACCCACTCGATACCTACCATACAGTGCAGCAAAGTGGTACCCACTTCCTCATTTTTTTTTTTTTTTTTTTTTAATTGGTTATTCTTATTTTATCAAGACTATTTAAACTTTTAAAGAAACTATTAAGACTGAAATTAAGATAAATTATAATCAGTAACTAGTATTTATATTTTTATTCCTAGCCAATGCTAGCTAATATAATATAATATTAGTTATAGATTTTATACTTTAATATTGGTAATATACAGAGTGGTATCAGCTCTACCTTGAAAAAATACTACTAGGTATATAATAGCATAATTTATAGAAATAATAATAATAAAAAAAAAGGACATAGCAACCGAAATAATAAATTTAAATAAATATTTATATCGGATTGTCAAAAATAAATCAGAAATTATAAATCTATTTGTACATTTCGGATACCAATTATCTAAATTTAAACTCGGGTATTGAGTATTTGAAAAGCACGTGGAGTATTATTTTATATAATAAGATTGCTGTACTAATTTGATAGTTTTACCATAGACTTAAAAATAAATAAGACATCATAGTACCTATTATAAATTTATTTTCAGGGTTTTTTCAATATTTTGATTTCCGGTGTTAATATAAATTGGGATAACACTTTCACCCTAAATTTTTTGGACAAGTTCTTAAATTTATCTTCACTGTTTTAACCTAAAAATTATTAGATTTATATAGTATATACTCCAATGTCGAATATGTTGACTGTATTGGGTACCTACTTATATATAGTACCTACTTCGCATTAATTTGTGTGCAAGCCCCCCCCCCCCCCCTCAAAAAAAAAAATTCCTATTCAAGCAAATAAATCATTAATAACTAATAACGTAATAACCAAAATATTACATCATAATATAGACTATAGTAAGCTACACTATGGTTTGCAATTATTACAATTAAAATACTAGTACTTTATAATACTAATATTAGTATTTTGTATTCCTTCATAATGTCACGCAATTGGTGTGATTGTATCACTTAATATTATTATTTGATTTTATATTTATATTTACATACTACATTGTATATATCAGCGGTTCCCAAATTTATTTTTGGTTCACGCATTTCCAAAAATAAAAAAAATCAATCATGCCTCACTTGAATAAATGAAAAAAATTGTTTATTAGTGTACATTACTATAATTAGTACTTAGAGTGAATATGTACAATATTAATATTTATACCACGCCTCACATTTTGAAAACTGCAGGTATATATTATTTAATAGTTGTGTTGAAAGATGCTTATAAATTGTAATACAAATACATTTTTTTTAAATAATATAAATTTACAAAAATGCATTTCTTCTCCTCACAAATCTACCAACTTACACCACTTAACACAGCATGTTTCATGTATACCACGTAAAATGATTCAATTTAAATATTTATCAAATAACAAAGTTTAAATTATTTAAAAATTAAAATATGTGGTTATATACAAAATAATAATAATATATATTATTTAATAGAGAACAAATCAGACAGACAGGATACAGAAACTGGGTGTGGGACATTAGTCTCGGTCCGTTCATTTCGACAGAAGATAATGATAAATAAATTTATATTATTATATTAAGCAATGATAAAATATAAAAATATAGTTTTAGGTAGAGCTAATGTTGATGAGAGTTTATAAAAATTACAATTTAAAATGTTTTATGTGCATGTATATTATTTATAAAATAAAATTTACAGTATATAATTCTTTAAAACCTTAAAGCCAGAACCTTTTAATTAAATCGAAAGAAAATCTAAAAATACAATTTTAAACATTATGATCTAGAATTAGGAAGTAGTTATAACTAATAGATAATACAAACGTTAACGAATTCTTATATTATAAGTTATAAAACTATTATAAAATTGTGTGTACAAAAAATAAAAAAATCCAAAAAATATAATTAAATAATTATTTTGAAGTAATAATTTAAAAATTACATAACGTATAAGCAAACTGGATTTTATTGGAGGAAGTCAGTAATATATTATTTTAAATCAGAAATATTGAATGATGATCGTATTAAAAAACTTGATAGCCTTCGATTGTTTTTCATAGAGCATTTAACAAAAAATTATGTTTGTTCAGGAATTGTGAGCTAATACTTAAATAGTATATTAGAACATTTAACCGAAATTTTTTTTAAATACACGGTATTATTCTAGTAGTGTCGGTTTAAAGTAAATTAAAATAATGATTAAACACTTAAAAATATGATTGATGAATAATATAGTACAACTTGATATGATTATTGATTAAGCATATAAGATACATTACAAAACTTCAAATTAATATATAAAATTAAGATAAAAGTACATTATAAAACAAACATTTACGATGTATACCTATTAGTAATAGGCTATTACCTATAACTATATAACATTAAGATTAAAATTTTTAAGAGGACGTCATACCCGTATCTGTTGCCTCTGTCTTATACACGTAGGACATAGACAAAATGTGTATACGCAATCTGAGTAAAACTCGCTCAATTTTGATTCTAGAGTAAATATACCTATTTTAAAATTATAATTTGACAATATTTAGGAGGGCAAGACGCTATTTTTTTTTCATTATTCTCAACATAACGTTCATTTCATTATAATCGTTATGAATTAGCAAAAATTTCAAAATTTTCAAAAACCTTTAACTTTTCAAAATTAAAATTTTTTAAAAAAAAACTCAGCGTCTTGCTCTCCAAAATATCGTTATCTATTTATTTTATAATAGGTAATTTACTCTAGAACCAAATTTGAGCGAGTTCTACTCTGACTGCTTAAATGGGTTTTGTCTATGTAGTATGTGTGTAAGACGAAGACAACACATGCAGGTATGACGTCATCTTAATTGAAATAGAAATATATTACACGATAATTTATTTTTTATACATTTAATCTGCTAATATTTGGTTTATCAGTATTTGGATTATCCTCCATGTGTTAAAAGTAATTTGGATTTTATTATTTATATTATTTTTACTAAAAACAGCACATCATGAATGTTTTTCGTCATGGGCGGATACTGCGTATATAATTGATAAACATATCAAATTAAGTAAAATTGAACAGTAAAAAATATACACATTATTTGGTGCCACATAATTGCATCAATCAAGCTGAGGTGAAAAGTCAAATATAAAACGATCCAAATTTAGGATCGATATCGTTTGGGTCATCATTATTAACAAAAACACATTTAGCTTAAATCGAAGGTTATATTCATCAAGGAAGTTAACATTGGATTCAGGACTGATATTTGTTGACTTTTGGATAAACAAGATTATACAAATATTACATAACTGTAACTAAGATGCATTTTTAAATTAATAAAATTTCCAACTGAGAAGTAGAACTCAATATTTCTAAGGTCATATATTTTCTATTTTCTCCCCTTAATAATCGATGACCTAGTTAAAATTGACGTTAATACTAGAGTTGCTAGGAACGGCCAACAAGCACGATTATTCCTTATTACAATAAAATAATAAACATAAAAATTATTGTTAATATTATATAAATAAATAGGTGTTTATCCTACTATAAGGAAAAACTATTTAAATTTAATAACTCCACTAATCGTTTAGTTTTAGGCGTATTTTGGGTGATTTTTCGAGGAGTGTCAAATATATTCCCTAATGGGCCAGTGAAATTCAAATAATTCCTAGATATCCAGGAAAACTGTAAACTTAACCTAAAAACGTGTTGTTAAATCTAATAAAATTATTTTCATTTTTGTAGGTAATTTGAATATGGATACTCGTATTTTGATAGACATGAGTAAAATTCTAATACATTAAGCAATTATTTTTTTGAAGTTAGATATGGAAAAAAAAAGTAAAAAAACACCACTGCACCAAATTAAAACAATTTTTTTAAATTTATTAACATTTTAATTTTATAATTATATATCAAATTAAGTAATCTTAAGTTTTAAATTATATAACAAAGAAGTAACACAATAGGTACTATGTTTTTTGCGCTGGATAAGATACAATTTTATTTCACTTTCAAATATCATGCATTATTTTAAGAACCACGGCGATACTGTATTTTGGCGGATGTAAATTTTATCTTTTACAGCGTAGGTAAAACGGACGTATCGCTCGACCTACACAAGTGATAGGTAATTAAATCACATTTTATTTACTTGTTTTTTTTTTTTTTTTTTTTTTTAAACAATATACCGCAATCAATGAAATATGCATTTTTAAAGGGTACCCGAATATTAGGCCACAAACAAAATTTTATATAATATATGTAAGAAATAAAATAATTGGTAATATAATTTTTGTAAAATTAGGGAAATTATATATTTTTTTCTAATTTTTCAAAAAATTATATACCAATTATTTTATTTTTTTTACATACATTACATAAAATTATGTTTTGACCGAAAAGGGAATAGATCTATTTTAAATTTGGTCGAAAAGTGAATCAGCTGAAAGGAAAGAGTACATTTTTAGTCGAAAACGGTCTCGCCATTATCATACATCATTGGCTAATTAATTTCCTTTTAAAAAGGTTAGGTTAAAAATGTTAAGAGGGCTGCAACCCAAAGTAATACATATTTTATTTTTTATTACATACTGATAAGCCTAATGTCTTCCACATTATTAACATATCTAATATGATTTATGGTTAGTTTGGATAATACTCCAGATTATGCTTTGATGATTTTTTTTAAAATATAATTAATAAGTTGGGAATATAATTTGCTATGTAATGGATTTATAAGACAAAGACAATATATGCGAAGTGCTGTTCTCTCAATTGTTGTTATAGTTGTTACTGCAGTAAGTCTTAAAAATTAGTAAATTACCTTTATTGAATTTCAGTTGTTTATATAATTGTAACTATAAGTCAAAATATTATTAATAATATCATTATACATTTATATCTACTAGTAGTATTTCATTTAAATACTTTATATAAAATCATATTTTCTTATTGAACAAAAAACATAGGTAGGATTGTTTTTTAAGTTTTTAATGTGTGTTTTTTATGCTATTTTATTAAATTAAGTTTTTATTTATGAATATAATATAAGATTGTTACTCAGATCATTATTTTATTAATATCATATAAGTACCTCATATTATATACCTAGATATTTTTTACACACAATATTATTTTGTATTTTGTAACTAACAAATTTAACAATTACAAGAAACAGAAGCCAATATACATGACACAATAGCATGTCATTATGCAGCCAACTCAGATCAATAAAAGTTTGTGAAAATAATTCTTACCTTATAAAAAACAATTTATAAAATCACTTTAGTTCAAAGTCGTTATAAATCTTGATAATTAATTCTGAAATTAATTGATGATAATGAAACAATATTTAATAAATAAGAATTATATTAATGTATATCTCAGACTTTACGTGTTAACCAATTACAAAACATATCTGGTGCTAATGACCTTGATACTTAAATTATTTTAATTTAAAAATAATAATCTATATTTATTTAATAGCTTATTAAATTATTTAGTTTTACCCTTTAGATATGTATATTATTATTTATTAAATGATTCATTATTTTGTAGTTAAAAACAAAGCTATAAAGCACCTGATTTATATATATATATATATTTAAATCTATGAGAAAATATGTACAATTTTTTTACCATAAGTATACAGTCAAAATCACTAAAATTTCAATAAATTCATGAACTTGAAATTATCAAAATATTTTATATTGAATACTTTGTTATAAAGCTACATATTATATAATAATGGTGTTAGAGTCTAAGGGGAAATATATCTTAAAATGTACTGATATCATAGTTAATCTACCTTTATAGTGCAAGAAAAATCTTATATTAAGTTATGTCTAAATAATATACAAATCTATA
The DNA here is from genome assembly GCF_002803265.2 of Melanaphis sacchari. Taxonomy (NCBI): domain Eukaryota; kingdom Metazoa; phylum Arthropoda; class Insecta; order Hemiptera; family Aphididae; genus Melanaphis; species Melanaphis sacchari. The sequence continues at coordinate 1,046,393 of NW_020270843.1, forward strand.
ATTAGATTAATAAAGGTAGTTAAAATTAAGAAATATGTTTTTCATTAATAATGTCTACTAACAATATATTTTAACCATATATATAAAAATCAAATATATGGTTACTCCCCTTCCACAAAAAATACCTAATAACTAGACTTGTCATTCGTCCTGGTTTGACAGTCCCGATTTTAACAGCGTGTCCAGGTGCTCCGGCTGGTCATTAATTTTGTCCCAGTGAAAGAAAATAACTTTAATATTGTTTTGTTTAATAATAAAATATAGAATAATATTGTACATAATATCATTATAGTGTTATTTTAATTGACATATTTTTAGGTTTATTTGTCTTTTTTTTTTTTTTAAAGCTTCAGACATTTTAAACTTAAGACTAAAAAGAAAAAAAAAGGTTATTCAATATGATGTCCCAATTCAGTGATTTTAAAATCTGGCAACCCAAATGCTAGATATGATAGAGTAATACTATAGAACTAGAATACATAATTAACAGTTAAGAAATTAAGAAAATTAAAAAAAAAATTAATAATTATATATCATAAGTAAGATCCCAGACAGTTATACTGATAATCTACTCAATTTACAAACTATTATAGTTAAGTCTATGATAAACATAAATATAATTAATAGAACAAGACTCGAGGGTGGTGAATTACAGTCTAGGTAAAGTCACATTGGATGGTTACAAGTCCCAACTACTGCCTGTTGTAACTAATTGGATAACTAATCTTTTGTATTAATTGTTGTTTAATAAAATTATAAATAACTTATATATTATATTCAGAATGACATTATTTAAAATTATTAATTATTAGATGAGTGAATGTTAATATACAACATTTTTAAAATAATAGTGTATTGCAGAGTATTTATCAAACACTATGATATTAGTCTACATATAACAATTGTATATTGATACACAAAACGAAAAACAATTTTAAAGGAGTTTGAAAATAAATATACATTTTTATACAACTATCAACATATTCTTTCCAAACTTTAAATTTGATTATGTTGTTTATATGAACTAAATGTTAGCCACTAATGATGTTAATTAAATAATAAATAAGAGCAAAAAGCCAAATTAGGTTAGTTACCTATTATTATTTTTATATTATTATTGTGATTAACAATACTTAATTTCTAATTAATAATATAATTGAAAAACTATATTATTAATTAAAAATTTACTTATACTTATTTTTACTTGGATTGGTTTTCTAACTGATTATTTAGATTATTTCCTTAATTAATATTAAATATTGTAACATAATAAGATACAACATGGATAATTTAGAAAATACGAGGCTAATTTAAATTAAAAATAAATTCATAATCATAATTTTAGCATTGTAAGTAATTAACTTATTTTACTAAACATATTGATTACAATATAGTCATTTTAGACTAAAAACTAAATATTAGTTAATAGCCTATTAAATTTGTAATTTTTTTTATCAAAATAGCCAATTAAAAAACTAATTTTTTAAAACCTTTAATTATATTTTTGGATTACATTAATTTTAATAATTATGTTTGATACTTAACAAGAAAATATAAGTAAATGCATTATACAAATATAGGTAAGTACTTTATAATAAATATAATTCAATGTCTTTCACTCAAAATACAAAGAATCCAAATACTTAATTCATTTTTAAAACATCCAAATAAAATATCTGGTTAAAACAAAACTTTAAAAATATTTTATACTTCAGTATCAATACATTTTAAAGTTTATTTTTATTTATTTATTCAGTAGTATAATCTATCAGTATTATAACATAATTAATTGAAATAAAATGTTAAAGAATATTTTATAATCTAAAATATTAGATTCATACCTATATATATTTTTCAAATTAATTTTTTTTTGAATTACTTAATTTTGATTTATAATTTTAATGATTTTAGTGTTTAACACATTAAGTACCAAAAACCTGAATAAATGATTTGAGTGAAAATTCACAATAATTTTCTTTTATAATCAATAGAATAAAAATATTAATATTAACCAAGAACTTTTTAGATTAAATTAAATTTAAAGGTAAACTTTACTATATGCCATCATTTTAATAGAAAACAACAAATGTAAATTACATTTTTTATAAAATTACAACTTTGGTATAAAATTTTATAGTAATACTAACAATAATTATTGTTAATACTTCTGATATTACAAAAATTATCTACCTAGTATGATATTAGTAAGGTACTTTTTAACAATGATACTTAACCCCATTCTAAACATACAAAAATAGGTACTTAATTTGATCTTAAAAAAGTTTAGATACAAGTATATTTATTATACTTTTTTAATCCATAAAAATGTTGAGGAGAATTACTACTGTAGATACCTAGATAGGTAATATAAAACATAGTAGTTATCAATTGGCACTTTTCCTTATTTATTTATTTTTTTAACATCTATTAATGATAATAATAATTTATAAAAAATAAAATGATTAATTCAGAAAAAAAAATGATAATTACTTACATAGAAATGCAAGTTTAGAATTGATAATTATAGTTGAACTATTATTATTAGTAATGTTGTTTAAGTACCAAAGATTTCTGAAACTTTTTTTGCTCTATACATAAAAAATACAATAGAAGAAAAAATATTTGAAATAATATAATCTATTAATTGTAACATAAATCAATCAATTTTAAATACATTTATTTTATTATTATTTATGAAAAACATCTTTAATTCTTTGAACAAGACGTCACTTTTGGCATAAATCTAATATGTTATTAACATTGCTCTTTAAATCAATTAATGTTTATACAGCAAATGTTATTTAACATGCTTACAAACAATTTACAGTTTTAGTTTGCAAAAGTAAACAGATACCTTCAGTAGTTATGAGTTATGAAAAGATTAATATCATGCTATAAATTAGATAGAAATAGTTGTAAATTTTAATCAGCTACTTGAAGGTTAACCTTTTCATGAATAACCATAGTAAAAAATTGCAATATAATATAACATACCTATTTGATGTTTCTAATTTTATTTTTTAACTAAGTTACCAAGATCCCTATTGGATCTCTCTCATCATATCAATAAAGGAATGCTATTTGAAAAAATAATATCTATTTCTAAAAACTATATTTGATTCCGTAATATGGATTGATTCCATATATACATAGTAGCAAATAAAGTTATAGATATTTCAGTTCTCAATATGTCTGTAAATAAATTTAATCACTTATATAAATAACAAATGATTGTAGTATTATATTTTATTATTTTACTGTAGTTAACTAAATAATATTATGTACTTATGTTTAATTTAGGATTAAAATATACAATATGGAAGAAAGACAATCTGTAATTAAATCAAAATATATTATAAATCTTAGTGTCTATAGGGCCTTTCAAAACATACATAACTTAAAGCCCTGACTGTTTTTGCATCCTAGTGGCTATGGTTAGCTCAATATGAATTGTATAAACCAGTGGTTCTGAACTTAGGGGTATAATTACCCTCAAAAGATAAAACATGTTTTTCTGAGAAGTAAAGATGAGACATTTTTTTTTTATTATTACCCACTTAGTAGTTGTAAAAAATTTTTTATTTTGAATTAATTAATTAAAATTATTAATTATTTTTTTGTTTTTTTTGTACTAAATTTATTGTGAAGGAGAGGGGTATTTGAACCCATTTTATATTTAATAGTTTCAAAAAGGTTGGGAACCGCTGATATAAACAATTTAATTAAAATTTAAAACTTCTTTGGTTAGGTATGTTAAATTAAACAACAAATCTATATAAATATTCAAGTTAAATGGGTAAAATTCATAGCAAAATGTATGAAACTTTGGCCATAAGAAGATGATTTACTTTTAGGATTTTTAGCAGAGTATTAAATACTTAATCTATATAAAAATTATAGAATCAAATAGATACTTATTAAAAATAAAGAAAATAAATAATTATTAAATTGGTTTTAACTTGAATTAGAAAAGGTAGATTATTCTTATTGTAGAAAAAATTAAAAGAAATATAAATTATGGATACTTAATCACAGATATACCTGTATTATTTGTTTGAATAGCTAAATTTAGATAAATCTTATATTTTGTTCTAATACATTACATATTGTCAAAAAAATAAGTACTCATTTGTTTAGTAAATAAAAGTTTAGTGTTTAGTTTCTTTAACAAATAAAATATCTATATGCCTATTTAATTACCAATAAAATGTTGGAAAATTTTATGATGTTTACCAATCTTTCACATAAAATATAGTTATTATAGAGATTAAAAATAGGGTACCTATTGAAATTATGGTCAAATACTGATTTGGGTTATATAATGGACATTTTAACTAATATTTTATAGTCAAATCAAAAGTATATTATTTAAAAAAAACATAGGTAAAAGTTTACCTTATTTTGACAGTTCAACCAAGTGATATATAGCTATATCATATATGATAACCATTATTCATTAACCTTATGTTTGTACAAAATACAACATTTTAAACACCTTGTTACCTTCATATTATTTATCCACTAAAAAACTATAAATTTCATATTGTTTTACACCAATACTTCAGCATTTTATAGTAAAATAATATAATAAAGATTTAAAAATCATTAGAACATGATACTTGGAAGTTGTTATCATTACTATAGCACCTACTAGCTAATATAAATCTAAATCTTTCTTTCATAAAATTTAAGTAATACAACATTTAAGTTGTATTGCACATTTGCACACAATAATGAGAAAATTACTTATTATTTATTATTTTAAATTGTAGTTCATGTTGATAATGAATATTAATAATAACCCTGATGATAATATTTATAACAAGTATGCACTCACAATCCAAATGTTTTTTTTTCGGTCCGATCAGCTCTTCGGTGGTGGCCTTGCATACGGACTTGGCCAGACCTTGTCCAGCCAAACTGTGTCGGGCAGCCAATAGTCTATCTTGTATCGTTTGACCAGCCATCGCAAATGATTCTTCAAGTTTAAGTGTTGCGCGGTTCTCGTTTTTCCTTCTCTCTTTATATTGTTTTACCGTCAGATAGACTGCCTACCAAGATGGGTTTTAATGAGAGTGATAAAAAAAAAAATCTGTCTGATTGATCGCTTCGAAAAAGATTCGCAAACAATTTCGCGAGTACACGATCTTTTTCTAAACTTTAACGCGTCGTTAAAAGAAGACTAGAACCCTAATTCCTAGCTAACGTCAAATGTAGTGGACTGCCGTCTCAGTCTGCCAGCCAGTAGCCTGTCGCCGACGTTCCTGATAATAATAATAATGACAGCAATGAAAAAAACACACGCACACACACACACACATGCACTACTTATCACGGTTCAATAAGACCGTCGTCAGATTTATTCCGCCGGTAGATCGCAGTCGCCTCGTCATCAGTAGACGAGATTATAATATATTTGGTGGTGGTTAGGTATCTAATAACTAAGTCGTTGTACAAATGGACGAACTATTCGCCGTTTTCCAGTTTCCTTTAGGCGATGTGCACGGGAGAACGGAAAATGAAAAATTCTTTTCGGGGAGGTGCCAAAACGAGATTCTGCTCACAACTCACCAGTCACCACGGGTCACTGCGACTGTACTACTGTTCTTCACTGTTCTGCGGCTTGGTGGGGTTTCGCACTTTCGCATCCGTTCGCAGGCGCGAAAATATTTCATCTTTGCGCATGCGCAAACGAGGTCATGGTCAAGTTTTTCCCATCCCTAAAACAACTTCACTATTATCACTTATCTTCCGCCTAACTGATAAAAAAATATCGTTTATTACTTATCAGTAAACATGTATTTATCTTAGCCGACTTAAACAATATCGTGTTGGTGTCAACTTACTCAACTTTAAATTTCTAAAACTCGTTGCTGATCTCCATTGGCATTTTTAAGTTTCATATGAACAATTTTGTGACATAGTTATCAACGATTAATAAATTTACAATCGTCACATAACGTACCTATCTGTGTGAGACGATTATACATTACACGACCCTTAATAAGAAAAGTTTATGACAATGGTTCGAATTGCTATTTTATCCAGATCTAATTATCAACTCTATAAGCGATATTTAGCGGAAAAGGTAATAAATATGTTTTTTTCTCTTTAACCTATGAAAAATCAATAACTTATATATTAAATCATTGCTTGCAAAAATGAGTCCTTAGAATGATTAATATTTAGTCAAAAGTAGGTATGCTCCAAATCTATATAATGCAATATAAATAATATAACATAATATTATCTCTTTTGTCTTGATTATTCAATTATTATTATTTTTTGTAAAAACTGTATCATTAGAAAATCTAATAATTCAATGTATTAACATTAAAGTTAAATAAAAAATTAAGTAGATAGGTTTTTAATTTAAGAATCGCTACTAATAAAAGGTATTTATTTGTAACAAACTATTACATTATTATAAGTTGAGTTTGTTTTTGTTTTAATTTTTAATTTTTTTTTTTATTTGTTCTGAGTACAAAAATATGTATACATTCAGTAAGATGTATAGCTATTAGCATTAGAAATTTTAAGCAAATGAACAAAAATGTATTACACTAATGAAAAATAGTTTTGACAAATAATTACCATGGTATAAAATATGACATGATAAACAAATAATTATTATAGATATGATAAAAATAATTAATATTAATATTATTTGTATTATACAATATATTAAAAGTAATTTAATCTAAAAAGTGTTTAAACTTAAAATAATTACTTCTAGTACTGCTAGCTCTGGAATTTTGTTTATATTATCTTCTTCTTATCATTTAGCATATGAATGTAAAGAAAAAGAATATTATAAAATAAATGAAGTAATATAACACATATTATAATATATAAACTATGAACTTTACTATTATGTCTACAATTTACTAAAATATGTATGAAATTTACTATTATTATAATAAATGTATCAATAAATAATAATTTTTTAAACTATTAAAAACTTTTTAAAATGTCAATACTATGAATAATGCATTAGTTTTTATAAGTTTGTTAGATCTTAATGATTATTTTTTATTTTAAAATGTTTCAGGTTGCCTGTGCAATTAATAAAAATTCAACAGATGTAGTAAATGAATTTATGGCTAATCTGAAAATAGGCAAAGGAAGTTCCATGAATGATATTGGTTTACGTATGCCTCTTAATATTCTTCAAAAACACTTTGAAACAAATTCATTTAAAGATTTAAAAATATCAAGTCATAAAATAACAACCACTCAATCAAATCCTCAACATATAATAATACATTTGAATAAAAATGATTTTATAAACAATATACTTAAAAACAATATGAATGTAACTCATCAACATAATGTACAGAATTCTAAACCCTGCATCATTGAATTTAGGTAATTGGTAAGTTAAGTTAAACATATATATTTGAAATATAACTACTTTTCAATTGCTAATTTTTATGTCAAATTAACATATATTAAAATCATTACAGTTCTCCAAATATTGCAAAACCATTTCACGTTGGTCATTTACGTTCAACTATTATTGGAAACTTCATTTCTAACTTAAAAAATTGTATCAATGGTCGTGTTGTACGTATTAACTACTTGGGTGACTGGGGACCTCAATTTGGTTATACTCTATTAGGATTAGAACAAATGAATTCAGACATGTCTAATAACAATATGACAATAAAATCATTATTCAATGCATATATACTAGCCAATAAAATGGCAAACGATGATCCGGGAATTCATAACAAAGCTAAATCTATATTCAATGATTTAGAATGTGGCAATTGTACCACAGATATCAAAAACCTGTGGAATGAATTTAGATCAATTACTAAAAATGAATTAGAAGTTATTTATAATAGACTGGGAATAGTCTTCGATGAATATGATTGGGAATCAAAGTATGCAAAGGAAAATATTCAAGGTGTTTTAAAAAGACTCAATGAAATTGGTTTATTAAAATTTAAAGAAGATGGATCTATTGTTGTGCATTTTAATAATCAAGAAATTACAATTTTAAAAAATGATAGTTCTACATTATATCTTACACGAGATATAGCTGCAGCACTTAGACGCCATGAATGTTACGGTGCTGAAGATCTATTTTATGTTGTTGATAATACTCAAAGCAAACATTTTTATTTACTTAAATCCTTAATTGTACAAATTAATTCAAATATAAATGTACACCACATTCCATTTGGAAGGATACATGGTATGAGCTCACGAAAAGGCCAGGGAATATTATTAGATCAGCTTTTGAATCAAGCAAAATCGACTATGAACTTAAAAAGGAAATTTTCTGAAAGTTGGTATTAATAATAATAATTAGGGTTCAGAACTTTTTGCATTTACTTATTTATTCAAATGTATATTTTCATATTTTGGTTGTAAAATATTTTAGCTAAAATAAAAATTTGTTTTGGTAAATAGTGAAATTAAATACAAAATTTAACTTAGTAGTTAGTATGCTTTTAAACATTTTAACAGTATTATTATTTTTTTTCTTTATAACTTTATTTGCATATTAAAAAAAATATATATATATATATATTGCTTTAAGTCTTGAACCCTAATAATAAAATTTTATTATCTTTTGTTTACCTAAATTAATTTCAGCAACCAAAATTAATTCAATGAACGATGATGATGTAGCAGATATATTAGGAGTATCTGCTATAATAATAAATGATTTAAAACAAAAACGAAAAAAAGATTATAACTTTTCTTGGGAGTCAGCATTACAGGTATCTATCTATGTTTATTTTTTCTTTGATTCAACAACCAAGTTTAGTTAGAAGTAATAAATTCACTTTTTCAATGTTTAAATAGTGATAAGCATGTATGTTTGTCAAGTATTTAAATATTTTACAATTTATATTATTTATCTTATTTATTTTTTTAGGTAAATGGAGATACTGGTATAAAACTTCAATATACCCATTGCCGTTTAATAAGCCTAGAAGAAGTTAATTCCAATATAAATGTACCTACGGAAGTTATTGCCGAATGCTTTACTGAAACTGTTGCATTAGATTTAATTTTAGAAATCTCTCGGTAAGTTATTTTTAACAACAAAAATTGGGTATTAATTATTATATTATAGTATTACACATTTATCATTTATCAATGAAAAGTATTTAGTATTGTATTTTGTTTTTCACTATTTTTTCTTGAATTTATCAAAAGTTAAATACAGTTATTTGAAAAATTTTCTTATATTTTAATTTGTTTTTGTGAGACACTAAGACATGATAAGATAAAATCAAAAATGTAGTACTGTGACAATATAAAGTATGTCTTCAGTAATCTAATGAAACAAAATAATAAAATTGGAAGATAAGTAAATTATTATATTGCATAAGAAATAGACAAAAAATATAATTACTAATCACCATTTCTGATCTCCTTAAACTTCAGTTGATGAATATTAATATTAATTAATTTTTGTACCATCTTACATCACTATAGTTATTATTTTATAATAATAAAGTATATCATATTTTTTTTCAGATTTGAAGATGCATTAACTGAAACTAATCAAGAATTAGAAGCATGTATTTTAGTTAACTATTTATTTAGATTATCCAATTGTATCAACAAAGCCTTAAAGGTTTTAAATGTTAAAAATTCTAGCAGTACTATTGCTCAGCAGAGGATTTTGTTGTTTCGTAGAGCTAGAGAAACTCTTAGTACTGGAATGAAAATTTTAGGATTAGTACCATTAAAATCTATGTAATTTTAAATTATTTTACTTAGTTATTTCATTTATATTATAAAAGTATGGATAATAATAATAAAATTGGTTAGTTTTTTAAATGTTTTTTTTTCCTAAACTTTCATTTAAAATTAAAATCTACTATCTGTATATAATAATATATCTCAACTATCTTTATTTTCAATTATAATAGAATGATAATTATGTTTATAACATTCTAAGATATTTCTATTTTCATGAATGGTAGTCTTCAATCTCATTTCGAGTTATCTCAGTGATATCTACTAATCTGTTACCTACCATATTTTAATTTAAAAAAAAAAAGTCATTATAATATTCAATTATTATGATTATTTCAGTTAACTAGTGTTTTCAGTCACAAGTTGCAATTAATTATTGATGTAATGTCTATTTACAATTTAAATATTTATTTAATATTGTTAATTTATTTAACTCCTAAACTTAAAATTAAAAATTCATGTTTACATAAAATTTCTATATTATTTTCAACATTTATGAAGTTGTATTCTAAAATATGTAAGTCATGAAATAAATAATTGTAAATTAACTTTAATTTGAGTATACGATTATGGGTAGTTCAGTAAATGTAATGTATATTATTTTATGCACTTGCTTGCATATGCAAGTAGGTATGTATATTCAAAATCAACTACACAAAAATAATTTTGTTTTCTATTTTAATGGAAAATTCTAAACATATTTAATATTTCCTAAAAAATGTATCGTTAAATTATGCATTTTAAATAACAATAAATATAAGACAATATTATTTTACATTGGTGTTTGTTGTCACTTGTCATCATTGCTCAAAAGATTAAAAATGATCATAACTTGAAAACAATAAATATATAAAATACAAAGGCTTGAAGACCGTGTTAATACAATGTATGATGATTCTTGAAGCCTGGTTAGGTGTATCCATATTATATAATACAGTAGACACCGCTTATAAGACTCACGGATATAAGGTTCAGTCGCTTATTAGACTCAAAATCGTCTGAAACGGTTCGGATATATCCAAAAACATTAAAAAAATCTGTTATAAGAATCAAATTTCGTAAAATAAATAATAAATAAAATAATATTCGTGTTGATTATTTCTAGTTTTTGTTGGTACCTTATAAGTTATAACGTAATAATTTTTATTGTAGACAAAAGTTCACATTTATCGCAACGATTATTATCATTATAGTGAGGTACATATCTGGCGGCTGTGCAGTTCGCAGTTATACAAATATGAACAGTATATTTTCGGAATATTGGAACAAAATAGAAAACAAACTAAAATTACAAATTTTTTTCAAAAATAATTTTCAAAATAAATAATAAATAATAATAATTTTTTATTAATGTATAATTTTTATAATATTTTTATATGCAATATTTATACTTATTATAATTTTAGTTTTTTTTTTTTATCGGGATTATTAAATGTATTCAATAATAAGTATATAATATATAATATGTATTAAAGTATTAAAATTAAAGCAAACTAATATGTTGTAAAATAAAATTTATAAATATATAATTAATTATTTTTTCCCACTTCGTCTATAAGATTCATTCGGTTATAAGACTCACTTTGGGACCAGCACAAATCTACTAGTACTACTATATCTAGCAACATCTATTGCATACCTATGTTTATATTGCAGGTTCATATCGGAATTTGTAAATTGTAGTACAAAATGTTAAAAGGTCGGCGATTATTATAATTAGTATATTATCGACACAACGCAGATAAACAAAAATAATTTAAAAATATGAATTCGTAGATACTTATGCAAAAAAATTAATATAGGTATACAAGGAGAAATTTCACGTTTAGAGTTTATCTCCAAAGTATTCAATGAAAATAAACGTAAATGATTATAATTTATAAGTTATGTTATGACTATTGTTTTATTAAATATTTATATTTTTCAAACAATTTTTGTTATAACTTTTAAGTTTATACTTTTGTATAATGTTATGTATTAATATATTGAAAGACTGATACATTTTTACAGTGATACAAGCGGTATCCTTTTTTATTATCTTTTGTATGTTAACTCTATGTCCATGTATGAGATTATAATATTACATTTGTAGGAGTTAACGTTTACCATTCTCCATTCATAGATGGTTATCTGCAAGTTGAAACAAGACTTCTAATGAATAGAGATATATCACTTGCTACTATGTCGATTATAGATTAAAATTCAATTTATTGTATACCTTTTGTTTTTTGTCACTAAACTAAATACTAATTTAATTCAGTGCATTATGTGAGTGTACCTATTCTAAATATATTGCTATTCTCCGTGGTACACTGGTACATTTGGTTGAATCTTTTCATGCTATGTTTCACTCTTTCTAGTAGTATGAAGGGTGTATTTTAAGAAAATAAAAAATAATAATTACTACTCCCCTCTTCAAAAAAAAAGAAAAACCCCTACCACCAAAAACATCTCCACTTGATGATATGTGTATTTACATTATAGGCACCCAAATATAGAGTATAAAAGTTTAAATTTGTGATATATCACAAACAAAGTTTTCTTATTATTTGAATTCTTTTTGAGTTAATACTAACCAAACCTAAATAATAAAAAAGTTAAAATATTTAGGAATACATTTTATTATTATTTTTTTTTAACAACACAATGTTGCAACGAATACATTTTTTAAAAAAAAAATTAGGAAAATTACATCACCAGCCATCTTTAATATTCATGAAGTTGATAATCTTTCCACATTTTCCACTCTTTTTTCATACTTTTTTGAAGAACTAATCAAAAATAATTATTTTGAATGCTTCAAAAGAAATTTATACAACTTTTAAAGTGATTTTTCATAATAACTATCGATTTAATGGTTTTGACTTTTGACATAAAAACAGCTTTTATTAATCTATCAACAATGTTCTTTCGACAGATGCATATTTTGTACCAGGTATAGCCTATAATTCAATAATCTCCTGTTGTAAGAATTGAAAATGAAAAATAATTCATAAGAACATTGCACTTTAAACATAGCTGAATTAAATATTTAATAATTACATTAATACCTTTTAGGAAAAGAAGTATCCCATGCAAATGATAATTTAAATATTTTTAATTATAATAATAAGATAGAAATTAACGCAGAAGACATAAAACGTGGTACCTATTCGTATGTTTCAGGTTTTTTAGAAGTTGGCAAGTTATATAAAATTAAAATAGCAATCAAAATCCGACGAAGTACAATGT
>NW_020270844.1:0-7884 GCF_002803265.2 Melanaphis sacchari
CTTGTTGTACTTCGTTCAGTTACGGCATTGCTATGAAAAAGCAGGTAGGCGGTCGTTTAAATAACGCCGCATCGATAAGCGTATTTCATCGGCAATGTTACTACCTGCTAATAGTAATTTAACGACTTTACTATTCCGATATGAACACATAAGATTATTGCATGCGGGTCAGGCGATTTATCGTGAAGAACAATATTGGCCTGACAATGGCAGAAATATAGCAAGAAAAATGTTCATCAATGTATTACGTTTTCGATTAAAACCAACAATAGTTCAACCATTAATGGGTAATTTACCAAGAACGTGTAAATCCGAGTCGCCGCCTTTTAAAATATGCGGCATTGATTGTGTTGGCCCATTAGTGTAAATCTGGCCAACGCAAATCGCCTATAACCAAAGGTTATGCTCTTAATATTTAACATGTTTCTGTAAGCAATACATATAGAACTAGCTAATTGACTTATCTGCACTAGTGTTTCTAAATGCATTGAGACGATTTTGTGTAGAGCGCGGCATATGTTCAGACATTTATTCGAACAATGCTACACCAATTTTGTGAGCTCGTCGTAAATTACGAACTCAAAACTATTTTATCGAATACATTGGTCCCGGTTAAGGTAACATTAAGAACTCGGAATACGTTGGCATTTTATCCCTCGAATCTCCATTTTGCGGAGGTCTGTAGAAGGCAACCATCAAATCAGTAAAGACTCACTTAAATAAGTGTGGAAGCGCTTCTTTAACCTACCAGAAGAACTAAACGCGGTCGGTGGTTGCGTTTCTACCGAATGGACGCCCTAATTCACGCCATTGACACCTTTGTCATCCGTCCCTCTGATTTTCTTACTTACTCCCGGTGTTTTCTGGTCAGGCTTCTTTACTCCTTTACCAGAACCTGATTACACGACAACACCCTCTAAATAGGTTAACGAGGTGGAGAAAATTGAAGTCATTCATTTAATAAGAAGTTTTGGAATCGTTGGTCAAAGTTATTTGGTACAGTTACAACAGCGCAATAAGTGGGAAGAGCGAGGACCTAGACTGCAGACAGCACTATAATTTGCGTGATGATAATCTTCCCCGCGCTACGGAAAATAGGTCGAGTTGAAAAAGTACATGTCAGCGGTAATGGGAGACATTCGCATGTGACAATTTCACTTCTAGCGGTCAATTCAGCAGGCAGTCGATTATTATGTCCTTTACCTTTGAAGGCAGTCATAATTAGTGGTATTATTAAAAATTTTTATTGGTTTATATTGTTATATTTGTATTCTTAAATTGAATTGAAAATATTTGTGTTTGTTATATTATGAAATATATTTTAAAATTATTATTTCAAGGTGGGCGTATGTTAGGTAGTTATATAATATATTGTTGTAATAGGTACCGTTTATATGGTGCGATCGCGATAACGCTATTTTATCATATTGCTATCTGTGGACTATTTCTTATATTCACATAATAAGTCAGTCTATCTGCGACATCGTTTATTCGGTGGAACGTTATACTACCGCCCATCAATATCATGTAAAATAAAGCGTTATGAAGCAAAATTTTACAGTCCATTTATTTTTTTTTTGTATTTCTTTTTATATTATCGAACAACGTATATCAGTATTATCGTCAGGGGCGTATACAAGGGGGGGGGGGCGATAGGGGCGATTGCCCCCCCTGGACATTGTTGAATGTGTTTCATGTATAAGTGCTTACATATTTTATTATAATATTATATTACAAAAATTAAAAATACAGTGCATATTTTTTTTTTTGGAAATGGATAATAGTTATCAAAAACCTGTTATCAATTAATAAAACATCTATAACCAATTATGGCTGTAGATAAAACTGATAAGAGTCAAAAGATTAGATATATTATATTGGCTGTAATCACAGATATATACAATAATTATTATTGTTGTTGTATCTGTGGCAGCGTGGAGCAGTGGAGCTATTATAATTTTGATCGTCTACAACTTACAAGATTATGTTATTATTTTTTTTTTTTTAATACTATAATCAAATTTATTTTAGTTCACGTACGACAGACGACAGTACCACACTGTAGCAGGTTAGTTTATTACTATGGATTCTATGAAGCGGAAACAGCCTTCTCTCTTAAATTATTTTCCAAACAAAAAAATATCGTCAACAGAGGTAAGTGATTCAAATGAGCCAGTAAATGTTTCTCAAACAGCAATACCACGAGCAATACCACAACTCAATGTAATTTTTGATGATAATAAACAAAATAATATAACATCAGATTTAGTTTTCGATAATGATATTGGTAATTTTATTGGTAAAAAACTTGACGACCACACAAAATGTAGACTGTTGGAAAACCCTTGGAAACCACTGAAAAACTTTGAGTATCCATTCTCCATTCACAAAAAAAAAGGAAAAGAGGAAAAACGTTTTTTAAGAAATAATCATTTTGACCAATATCCGTGGCTGATATATTCTGTATCAAAATCTGGCTGTTTCTGCAAATATTGTACACTTTTTTTAACTCACAATAAAGGTGGAAAACAAAATACTGAAGAATTGAAAAAACTTGTAACATTACCACTCAGTCAATATTCAAAATTACTTGGTAAGGATGGATATTTAGAAAAACATAATCAAAATCATTACCATCAGGATGCAATTTTAAAATCAAGTGACTTTTTAAAAACTTACAACTCACCTAATAAGCAGGTTAATAATATTCTAAACAGTGAACGTTTAAGACAAGTTCAAGAAAACAGAAACCGGTTAAAACCTATAATAGAAACTATAATTTTTTTGGGACGCCAAAATATACCTTTCAGAGGGCACCGTGACTCAGGACAAATAATATTTCATGATAATGAAGACTCTAAAAATTTAACTGATCCAACTTATTCTATTGTGAAGAATGAAGGTAATTTTCGCGAACTTTTGAAATACCGTGTTATGTCTGGTGATACAAAATTGAAAAACGACTTGCTTAATTTTAATTCAAAAGCTAGTTATATTTCTCCAATCATCCAAGAAGATCTGATTAAATGTTGTAAGGAAGAAATACTGTCGTTTATATTAGATGAAGTAAATACAAATCAATTTTACAGTATTATCTTTGATGAAACGACCGATGTGTCTCATATATCACAAATGAGTTTAACTTTAAGGTACATTGATAAGAAAAATAACATTTATGAACGTTTCGTTGGTTTTATCAATTGTTATGATACATTTAATAAAAACCAGACTGCCATTCCAAATAATGATTTGTCAAATACATTGATTGATGACCATTTATCTAAAGAACCAAAGCTAACAGGTGAATAAATTATTTATTTAATTGTATTATTTTAATTAAAAATCTAATTTACCTTGATTTTTTCAGGAAATGTACTTGGAAATATAGTAGTATCAGAGTTAAAAGAAATGTCACTTAACCTTAAAAACTGTATAGGAATTGGCACGGATGGTTGTTCTGTTATGACATCAGTGTTAAGAGGAGCTGTGCAAGAAGTCCAGAAAAGCTGTCCAAATGCTATATACAGCCCTTGCACTAATCATGCTCTAAACTTATCAATTTCTAAATCTTCGAAAGTCCAAATCGTTAGAAATACTATGGGAATTCTCCAAGAAACCATTTCATTTTTTCATTTATCTTCCAAAAGGAATTTCATCTTGAAAAATAACCTTAAAAGTTCCAAAAGTTCTAAGACATCATTAACCAGTTTGTGTGTTACACGTTGGGTAGAACGTCACACTAGTATAATAGACTTTGAAACCAACATGTCAGAAATTATAGAAAGTCTAACACATATATCTCAATGGACAGATCAAGTATCATCATCTAAAGCTAACTCATTACTCCTGAGTTTGTGCAATTGTGAATTTATTATAACATTGTATATATTATCAAATATCCTCAGTATTACACTACCAGCCAGTAAAATGTTACAAGGAGTTAATTTAGATGTAAGTGCTGCTTCCAGCTGTATTACCAGTATAGTACAAAATTTAGAAGATAAAAGATTAAATGCTGAAGAATATTTTAGTGAAATATTTCTTGAAGCTAAAACTAAAATGATTGACTTAGACATTGAAGTCAAGTTACCAAGATTAACAAAAATTCAAAATAAAAGGGCCAATACTCCTGCAAATACACCAGAGGAATATTACCGGAGAGTTGTGTACATTCCCCTAATTGACAATATTTTAGAAGACTTGAGATCAAGATTACTAAATAAAAAAACAACAGCTATTTTTCAGTTGATTGAATTTATTCCAGCTAACATAATCAACAAGTCTTCACTCGATGTCAAAAAAATGATTGATACAGTAATTGAACATTTTATATTTTTGGATATAAACATTAACATTTTAAAAGGAGAAGTTGATTTATGGAAATCAAATTGGATTTCCAGGAAAAATGAAGGTAAATACTAATTTATTAAATACAATTTACATATTGATTGGTAAAAGTCACATATTTTTTATTTAAAATTATTTTAAGGTCTTAAAATACCAGAAGATGTATTAGAATCTATTGATGAATGTCATCCAGTCATGTTTCCTACAATTAGACAGGTTTTAGTAGTATTAGCAACATTACCAGTAAGTATCGCATCAGCAGAACGCAGCTTCTCTACTTTAAGGAGGTATGCATGTATATTTTGCTTTTCTATAAGTTAGAAGAAAATAATTTTGGTAAAAAGCAGGGCTTAGAACTTATGTGGTTTAAAATATACTAAATATGCATGCATTTATGCACTCTAAAGAGCACAAAATATATACATATAGTATGAGCGAAATCAGTTTAGATTTTTTTTACTACTAGTTATTACTTATGACATAACTTAACTATAGTTAAAAATGCTATCATATTTATTTAATTTCCGCTATTTAGTATTACTTTACTTAGATAGTCTGATTTAGATATTTAATTGATTTATTTATTTAATTTTGTGATTATTTTTATAAATTTGTCCTCCTTTTTTGCTTTGCATTAATCATAACTCCTTTGGCTTTTGGCTGTTTGCTTATTGCTTAATGCTTTCTGAAATATGTTACACCAGGTTAAAAACATGGTTGAGAAGCCAAATGTCCCAGAAAAGGTTGACAGGTTTGGCTTTAATGAACATACATAGAAATATTGATATTGACACATCAAAAGTTATTGAACGATTTTCAAAGACAAAAAGGAAATTGGATTTTGTTATTTAATATTATTTTATTATTAATTATTATATATTTAATAAAACTATTATTATATTATGTGGTTATTATAATATGCTTTTATATTTATATGTACCTATGTCCTATGTCAAGTTATTTTATTTGGTATACTGTTGATGTTGTTTACAATAATTAATGTTATGGGTTATGAAAGTGGGTAGAAATCAATTATTGAAGTTTAAGCAAGCGAAACGATCGAACAATTTTGATCCGCCAATTTATTAATAATCTGTACACTGTCGTTTATGTACAAATTTTTTTATAAGAACCTATGATTTGAGTTCAAATTTCGCCCCCCCCCCCTGGAAGAAGAGCTGAATACGCCCCTGATTATCGTTTGATATTATTACCAATTAGAGATTATTTTTATTGATGGTGTCCTAATTGCATTTCTTAATCTGACAATCGATGACTTTGTAAAATAAAATAATATATTAATATGTAGGTATAACCTATAAGAGTCTAAGACTGTGATAATAGCGTTTTGTATTATTCAATTATTTTATCAATGATAATAGTGATATAAGTTTAAAGATATGATTTATAACCTTAAAATTATTTTATTTTTATTTTTTACTGAAATACTATATGTGTAAATAAAAATAGCCGTTAACGCCGTTAACGAATTAATTTGATGACTTAAATTTAAATAACTGACAAACGCGTAGTGTGTGTACTCGTACAGTTGTATATTGTTACTGGGAATTTGTTACTAGAAAAACGTTCAAACCATCATTTAATCGTGAGAAAACCATTTGGAAAGTTTGATTTTTGGCAGGAAATTTTTCCTTAGTAAGTAGTTATTTTTTAAATAGATAATAGCCTTAGTTATAGTAACCTATTAACTACTTTATGAGTTACTTATAAATTAAATTGTATTACTAAAGACCAAGACCAGATTTTTGTGCACCAAATACCTAAAAATCAATTAAAATTTTGAACTATGCAAAATTCAATTTCATGTATTTGTGTTTAATAGGCACCCATAATATAATTTAATTTAATTTATAATATTTTGTTAATTAACTATCATGCTTTCATACTATAATAGCCAAATGGTTATACATTGTATTTGTATATCATGATCGTTAGTTGTCACATTTTTGCTATGCAAAATAAAACTATTAAAATTAATCGATTTCGATCCATAGAGATTTACGAATACATAGGTACAAATTCAATACAATTTTAGATATGGAATTACAAAGTGAAAATTTTAATTTGCACAAGAATCTAGTCTTTATAATTTAAAAATTAATTTATGGTAGGTACCTAATTGAAATGTTTTTTTAATTTTTTTTATGAAAGTTGTAAAAGCTTAAACATATTATGTTTATCATTTAGAAAGAATATTGAAGGAATAATTGAAATAAAGTTATATCTCTGTTATATCCAGTTCAATCAAATTAGATTACATATTACAATGAATACC
This sequence comes from Melanaphis sacchari, assembly GCF_002803265.2. Taxonomy (NCBI): domain Eukaryota; kingdom Metazoa; phylum Arthropoda; class Insecta; order Hemiptera; family Aphididae; genus Melanaphis; species Melanaphis sacchari. Next base: position 6,644 of record NW_020270844.1, read on the forward strand.
AAATAATCACAACCGCAACAAGATTATATTCCAATTATTCGATTATAGAAGTAGGTATGAAGATCTTTATGTATGATTAATTAAATAAAATGTACTCGTTAAATTATTTATTGTGTAGTATCTATAAGTTAAACCATATCACTAAAGCATCTTACTAAAAGACACCTATTGCATTAGGTGTTCAAATTGATGTCCAGCTTCTAGTACACAGTTTTCGAAACGTTCCATTAACTTTCGTCCAGTGGCATTTTTTAATGTTTCTTTTGACAATTTAAAACATGCAGATTTTATTTTTTCTTTCATGTCATTGATGTCTACAGATTCAGTTTTATACACTTTATCTTTAAGATAACCCCATAAGAAAAAGTCTGGGCATGTTCAATCTGGAGACTTTGGAGGCCAGGAAATTGGACCAACTGTTCCAATCCATTTTTTACCAAATGTGTCATTTAAGAATGATTTTACAATCTTAGCATTATGAGCTGGGCAACCATCTTGTTGAAAGTACATATCGTTCCGTATGTCAAGAGGCACATCTTCCAATAATATGGGTAAAATATTTTTTAAAAAGTTTAAATATTTTTCCCCAGTTAATATACCTAAATGAAATATATTAATGTAATGTTTAATATTTTTTTACAGATGTGGCTGTTTAATATATTTTGATTAAAAATATATGTACATACCTTCAAAAAAATATGACCCTACCAAGCAATCACCTACAATTCCACACCACACATTTATACTCCACATAACTTGGAATTTACTTTCCCTCATCCAACAAGGATTCTTGTCACTCCAATAACGAGAATTTTGACGGTTCAATATTCCGTTATTTTGGAACTTACATTCATCAGTCCATAATACTTTCTTTATAAGTGAAGGATCATCTTCCATCATAGACTGTTTAAATATAGTATTATTGTTTAATTAAGTATCAATGTAACAATGAATAAAAATATAAATAAATTTTATGAATGTTTTTAAATAAAAATTCAATGAAGTTTTTTTTTTTATACAAAACATGATTATTAACCTGAAACCAAGCAATAAAATTCATACGTTTATCATAATCAGTAACACGGAGATGTTGAACTATATGTATTTTATAAGGAAACATATTTTGCCTTTTTAAAATTCTATGTATTGAAGTTTTCGGTATACCAAGATCTTTAGATGCTTTAGATAAAGAACTATTTGGATATGCTGTAAAGTATGTAATTACATTTTCTTCGGCAGGG